>NW_007731438.1:66437-69505 GCF_000696425.1 Galeopterus variegatus | reverse complement strand
ATGTGTCTACTATCTATTTTCATTTCATCTTCTGTGAATTTCCCATTTATATCCTTTGCCCATTTTTCTGGTGTATCTAGAAGAGCCACATACTCCGTCCTCTCCTCCCTGACATTTGGGTGCAGCTTGCCCGGGACATCCATGAATCCTCATCTTGCCTCATTCCAAGGCCTGGTTCAGGCACACGAGCCAGCCCCAGCGAGAGGAAGACAGAAACAGTAAAGCCTCTGTGAGGTCCTACAGCCACCTACGGCAGGATGGCTTGTTAAAGCTTCCCACGGTTGTTGCAAGTAGGCCCTAGGGCATGTTCGGGAAGCTGGAGAATGAACATGTGATAGCTAAATTTCTGTGAATTTGGGGTTTGGGGAGAAAAGGAAAGAGAAGAGAAGGGAGGGGGAGGGGAAGAGCTGGTAATGGGGCTGGCAGGCGGAGCTCCAGGGAAGGCTGTCAGTGAGACGTTGCAGTGGCAGAGTGGTTGGGAAATGGGTGGGAGCAGGAAGTCTAATGTTCAATTTTAAGTTTGTACAACCCCAAACATTCGGTGTGTTNTGGGAGCAGGAAGTCTAATGTTCAATTTTAAGTTTGTACAACCCCAAACATTCGGTGTGTTCAGACGTCTGTAGAAGCCAAGGGACTGGAGCTGAGTTCCACGTGTGGGTCAGTGGAGGGCACAGCAGAGAACGACCACGGAGTTTGAGGTGCTGGAGCGTCCTGTAAGGGGATCCTAGATGTGGGATCACTTGGATGACTGTCATGACTCAGCGTAGCCCTGCGACTCCAGCACCATCATCTGCATGTGTGGTGACAAGCACACTGGCACCAGTTGATCGTAACAGGGACAGAATTGAATGTTTAACAGAGTTTTTCATAATTGGGTCTGAAGATAAGTTCTCCAGGGTCTATGAGAATTTTTTTCCGTTTTAAGTGCAGTTAGTATTTTACTCACATTTGAGAAAAACTGTTGTATAGTGTAAGATTTGTTAAAGAGAATAAAGCCTTATAAGACATTTTGTATACTGTTTATATATATACAAGACAATGATACGAGAATAATAATAATTTTAATCTAGTTTTTATAGTAGTATATCAGAATTTCTATAAGGAGATCCTTTATTTTTTATGTATATAAAGTATTCGCTATTTCAGATCCACCTAACTTGATTTAGCCTGAACTATTGAGGGTTTATTGTTCTGTCAAAGCGAATAAAATGAAAGTTACTTGCATATCACATGGGGCAGTCTTGCCTTGGAGAGTTAATATTTGCATAGCTATGAAGTAATGCATTTCTATGAGTAGAACCAAGCACTGCTTCACAGTTCATTCTGGATAGAAATAGCAGTAAAAAAGTCAGTTTTCCATGTAAATTGGTAATGATCTATATGTTGGGGAGAGCTCTCATAATTTTGAAGGTTCATGTCCTTACCTACTGAGATGACAATTTGGGAAGTCAGTACCTGTTATTCTGGTTACTACCCTTCGCCAGGCATCGTGCTAGGCACTGTAGAGAAATGGCAATGCGGATCACGCTGGAGGAGAAAGGAATATAAAGTAATGATGACGTTATGCGAAGGTTTCAGAAGACTTTAGGGACAGTTCTAAGGTGTGTCAAAGGGTGCAAGTCTAGCACTGGCTGGGAAGACAGGAAAGCCCCGTGGAGGAGGTGACACTTCTGTCAGGCATCCAGGGGAAGGGGATTTCAAAGTCATGGAGACAGAAAGACAAGAACACAAAGGTATGAAACTCTATACACAGTAACTTGCTCAGCAAACAAACTCTGGGTTTGGGAAAGGCATTCTAAGGTTCCATCTTTCCTATTCCTCAAAAATATAAGGTTAGTGAAAATTCTCATCACCTAAATTTTGTCCCTTATGTTGCATATGTTTTTGTCTTTTGATTCTCAAACTGATGCAGAGAAAATATATCTATAATAAAATGGCAAGGACTTCTTTTGGATTTTAACATGGTGTAGTGGAGGCACCAATATAGACACCTGGGGAGACTGTGAAGTTTATGTCTATTTAAGCACAGCGATATAATAGCGCTGGGACGGATCAAGAGAAATCTAAAGACACTCAGAAGGCATTACGAGTGCATCTGAAATCAGGTTAAAAATAAGTCACAGCTTCTGGTGTAATTTCTGAAACATCTCTTGTTTAATAATAGAATTATTTTCATCTTCCATTCATCATAAGTGATCCCCTTCATTACTTAACCAATCCTTTGGAAAAATTTGGTATTTAGCATAAACAAACACTGAACATTGGCCAGAGGTGTTAGTTTTAAACAGAATAAGAAAATTTTTTTTAAAAAATCAATGAAAAATTTAAAACTTAGAACATGTGAAAAGATTAACATCATCACCTATTAAAAAATCAAATTTCACAGCAATAAGTTTTTTAAAAATTCAGATGGAAAAATGAGTAAACATAAATATAATTTATTTCTTTCATGAAAACATTTAGACAAAACAAATGCATAAAACAAAGCCTGACAGTTCATAAACATAACAAAATATTTTAAGCTCTGAATAATAAAATCCCAATAAGCATGAATCAAAAATAAATTTTGATTTTATTTTTTGTTCCTTATGGAAAAATATGCCACAGCATTTGTGTAAAAAAAGAAATAGTCATAAACATATCACTAAAGCCACCAAAATTCACTATGTAAAGATTATTTGAAAACAAGACACATTTTTTAAAGCAAAAGGTAAAATGTTATCATAGCATTTTCAATTGAGTTTTATCCCATAATCACACCTAGTATAGGTGTTAGAAAATAGAGGTAGATAAGTTGGGAGGGGGGCAGAAATCAATATTCTAATGCTAGAGAGAAAGACTTTTGTGATAGCTCAGAAAGACAGACAGACACAAGTATTTCCATTTACTGTGAAATTCAAAGAAGCTTGTAGGAACAAAACATGAAAACCTTTCTGTGCTCCCTAGGTAAGCATCAAAAATATCAAGCAAAATTACTATAGTTTTAGACACAAGTGAAATTCTTAAAAACAGTGTATACTAAAGCCTGTTTAGCAGAGATTTTTGCAGGGTCTGGCACTAGCCTTAAA
>NW_007731438.1:58831-65466 GCF_000696425.1 Galeopterus variegatus | reverse complement strand
CTCCTTTGAAAGCTGATGCCCAGTTAGGAACTAATTTTACCTGATATTTTGGTTAACGAACAGTTTTGCATTTTCTGTGCCCGTTTTTCTTTCCATCTGGCTAGACAGAATGTGTATATGTAACATTTGTTTGTATCTATGACCTTTATATTTTCATATATTCACAGGAGCAATATGATTTAATTTTTTAAAAAATGTTACAAACATTTCAATTCTCTTTAATAAATTGTCTCAAGTGCCTTAAGTGTGCTTAATTCAGGGATGTAATAGGCTGCTTCTGGCAAAAAGGGGCATACTGGAAAGTGCTTAGCGCATCTGTGTAACAGGAAAAAAAATTTGGTCCCAGTGTGGAATGTGGGTATTAATACATCATTACTTGTCACTGTTCTCAAACTGTCTGCAACATATTTGTGTCTCACATTTGGCTGTTATGAGTGTGCAAATGTATTAGAAGACAGGTAAGAAAGAAATTACAGAAAAAAGACGAAAAACATATTGAGATATAATTTAAAATCTCCCCAAACTAAATCCTGTAGTTTACCTCAAAACTTCACGCACTTCCCTCATAACTCAAACATCAGGCCGTTTCTTTGAAGCAGCTTATAATAAATTTAAGACTTATAACACCACACTCTCTTATAATGGGACTGAGAAATTTCTGTGTGGAAACTATTTGAAGGAATGTCGAAAAAAAATGATGTCAAGGAATGCAAATATCATATGCTTTCCAGCATCTATTCGATCTATGACCCCTGCTGAGTTGATAGGGAAGAGGCATGTCACAGTTGTAGAAAAAAGAGTCACACAGTAAATCAAAGTACGCGTGAATAAGCCTTTGGAAATTTTCACTGTCATCAGAAGGGCATCTTCCTGACGGTGTGACCTCATTTCAAACATTACAGTAACTATTACAGAGCTGTATTGCACAAAAGGTGGTGCAGGGAAAGCATGTTTGCTTTTTTGTCACTTACTATGACTGTTTCCTGTGTTAGGAAAAAAAAAATTAACTCCAAAATACTGTACCACCCCTGGCAGAAACCAACGAAGTATGTTTTGGAAATTATGCTCTTGTCAAATACATTTTAAGGCACTTAAACAGGTATATCATATTTTTGTGTAAAAAAATAAAATATGCATCGAAGCAACATTCACAAGTACAAGTTCTCAGAACTGTTCGTATGTACAATCCTGTACACATATACATTGCTACAGAAAGTGCGTCTCCTTCGTTATACTGTTGGCCTCATCAGCTTCACTCCCTGAAAGAAAGGAAAACATGGTGTTCAGAATAGGACAGGATCCATTAGCAAAGTGAAAACATCGATTAATACTAGGTAATTTATGCCACTAGAAGGAAGAAGAGGCCCACCCAGATAGCATTACATAGCCAAGAATTCAAACCTCTGGATATAAACAGATTCACCTGCCCACTTCACTGGCCAGCAGACTTTGCCATCTGCCCCCAGCCCAGCCCGGCTACTCCTACAGTTCCGCTGTGTGCTAGATGGTGGCTGTGGGTCTTAATCAGTATTGTTTGCAAAGTGAAGGAGGCATTCAGGGATACCCTGAGGATAGACTCTTTGTATTTATTTTAGTGGTCAAATGCCAAGCATAAATATTCTGGGCCTTCTGTATTATCCTCAGTTAGCCAGTGACCTCCTGGTTTGGAGAGGTTTCTATATAAAGGGAAAACAAACAGCATTGTCCAGTTTAGTCTCCCTTTTGAAAATGCTTTTGTTACTCTGTAGAATAAATTGCAGAGCTTTTAAACACCTAGAGGGAAGACTAATTAAAACCACAATGAGATATCACCTCACCCCAGTTAGAATGGCTATTACCAACGAGACAGAAAATAAGAAATGCGGGTGAGCATGCGGAGAAAAGAGAATTCTCCTACATAGTTGGTAGGAGTTTAAATTGGTACAGCTATTGTGGAAAACTATGGAGGTTCCCCAGAGAACTAAAAATAGATCTATCTTACGACCCAGCTATCCCACTGCTGGGCAGATACCCAATGAAAATGAAATCAAATATCAAAAAGACACCTGAACTCCCATGTTCATCGCAGCACTACTCATGATAGCCATGAGATGAAATCAACCTAAATGTCCATTGATAGATGAATGGATTAAAAAACTGTGGTATGTAAACACAATGGAATACTATTCAGCTATTAGCAGACTTTGCCATCTGCCCCCAGCCCAGCCCGGCTACTCCTACAGTTCCGCTGTGTGCTAGATGGTGGCTGTGGGTCTTAATCAGTATTGTTTGCAAAGTGAAGGAGGCATTCAGGGATACCCTGAGGATAGACTCTTTGTATTTATTTTAGTGGTCAAATGCCAAGCATAAATATTCTGGGCCTTCTGTATTATCCTCAGTTAGCCAGTGACCTCCTGGTTTGGAGAGGTTTCTATATAAAGGGAAAACAAACAGCATTGTCCAGTTTAGTCTCCCTTTTGAAAATGCTTTTGTTACTCTGTAGAATAAATTGCAGAGCTTTTAAACACCTAGAGGGAAGACTAATTAAAACCACAATGAGATATCACCTCACCCCAGTTAGAATGGCTATTACCAACGAGACAGAAAATAAGAAATGCGGGTGAGCATGCGGAGAAAAGAGAATTCTCCTACATAGTTGGTAGGAGTTTAAATTGGTACAGCTATTGTGGAAAACTATGGAGGTTCCCCAGAGAACTAAAAATAGATCTATCTTACGACCCAGCTATCCCACTGCTGGGCAGATACCCAATGAAAATGAAATCAAATATCAAAAAGACACCTGAACTCCCATGTTCATCGCAGCACTACTCATGATAGCCATGAGATGAAATCAACCTAAATGTCCATTGATAGATGAATGGATTAAAAAACTGTGGTATGTAAACACAATGGAATACTATTCAGCTATTAAAAAAAAAAAGATATCCTGTCATTTGCAGCAACATGGACGGAAGTGGAAACCATCATGTTGAGTGAAGTAAGTCAGGCAGAAAGAGACAAATACCATGTGATATTACTCATATGTGGAATCTAAAAAAAAGTGGCTCTCATACAAGTAGAGAGCAGGATAATAGTTACCAGAGGCTGGGAGGGAAGGGTTTCGGGGGGAGGAGAAGTGGTGGATCAACAGGCACAAAACTGTGCTGTCTACCCTAAGTGAACCATTGTGCATATATGCGTGTATTGAAACAACACACTATACTGCACAAATATGTACAAATGAATGTTAAAATATTTTTAATAAAAAAAGAAAAATTCATTGTCATTAATTGCTTTATACTATGACTTCATATTATTGATAAGAATATTAGGATTTCCATATAATTTTCTTCATTTTGTCCAAATTTATATGCACAAATTCCGACTGACAATGCACATACACATTGATGAACATAAGCATAAACATAAATGGAAGTTTTCAAAGGGGATAATTAGTAAAGGAGAGAAAAAGGTACTAAACTGGTCCTCTCCTGACTGAGCAGGAGGCTCACAGCCCGAGTGGTGCCCAGTGCAGAACAGGAATCACTAACACGCTGTTATATAACTGAATTAGTGCACATGTTGGATGGGCTAAACTTCCCAGGTAGGCTTCTGGGGGCTTTTGAGTGAAAAGTGATGTTATATTTCTCTCCGGAGTGTCACTGTGATGCTAGGGGAAGATTTTGGGGGCCAAATAGACCAGGGTTCAAGTCTTAACTCCAGCACTGACTGAACTGTCCACATGCCCTTGGGGAAGTTGCTCAACTCTCTGAGCCTCCTAACCTGTAAAATGGGGAGAGCAAAGCCTGCTATGAACATCGTTACGGACAATAGTGAACCACAGTGACAGCAACAACAGTTCCAGCAGCTACCTTTTACCAAGCGCCTGCCACATAATCCTCTACAACTTTAGGGTGTAGATATTATCATTAGTCACATAGTGGCAGAAAATGAGGTGCAGAGAAGTGATGTATGCCAAGGTCACACAGTGAGAAAGTGGCAGAGCTGGAAGCCTGTGTTCTGAGCCCAGGCAGGCTGGCTCGAGATCCATACTCTGAACCAGGGAAAGGGTGGGGTATGCTTAGCACACACGCAGCTCAATAAGTGGTTCTGTGGCCATTCCATTTTTAGGATATTAATGACATGACATAGGGCACTTTCTCATTGGATGTCTCTTCTTCCTGCACATCTCCTGATAACAGTTGCTGCCTCATGTACAGACAAAAATAAGTCCTGGGCAGGTTCAAGCCACTGAGAAGGAGGCAGCTTTGTGAGTGCCACCATGTTATACGCGTCATCTAAACGTCTTTTGACTCACCCAGTTTACTTTATTCTGATTGATAACAAATCCACAAATATTTAATATGTAAAAAGACTCTGAGCTAAGGGTGGACTCCTTTGCTACTTATTTTTTTTTTAATGCCTAAACACAGTTTGTACTAAGAAGTTATTATGTATCTAGAAAATTTTTTTAAAAAGTAGGCATTTAGATAAAGCCAGGTTCTATCATAATGACAAAGGCATGTGAAATTAGGACATGCATGAAAGATTGGGTGGGGCTAAAATGATGTGCCCAGAGTGGAGGGGGTAGGTATGTTGAGTACATTTACTGAACTTTTACCCCATGCAATATGTCCTTCAATATGAGTGAATTTTTAAAAAAGCCTTTTAAAACTGCATAATTGTCTTCTTTAATAATTTAAAATGTTTAATCCTCAACTGTCCTGTTCAAATTAAAATGGATCAATGCCCCATTACTACTATATTTAGTTAAGAAACTATGTACCTGAGAATGAGGATATGCTAGCAAAAACTGAAGTGGACAAAGTTCAGATTCAGCAACAGCATTTCAATCTAATTCGGATACAAATAAGATCTTTCTAGAGCCTTACCTTCTGCCTTGACACCATCCATGACTTTATTGTTGGCACCAACACACTTCCCAGGAGGATCTGGGCTGGGTGGTAGATGAGCAACGGCACAGATATTAAAGAGAGATACTCGTGGCCTGCAAACACAATCTTCAGCATTGGAACTCCTGGGGACCAAAGAAGACAGAAAACCCAGAGGCAAATTCAGTCTGTCATCAAATTCACGACATGTTCCATTGAAATCAGAACTTTGGAACAGGTTATTACTATACCATTTCCCGGTATGTATTCACAGAATTGAAATGGGAAGGTCTCAAGTAAGTCACCAAATCTTTCTATCTTTCTCTCACTACATAAAGCTGTGACTAGAATAGATTAAAGTGAAAAGGTGGTCAGTATTCAAGGGCACTGATAACTCTGACTGCAAATTAGCAGCCTCTCTAACAAGAAGAGAGAAGATTGCGTGTAATGGAGTTGCTTTAAGAAGGCTGAAAAGTATTGGTAAGGAGAGGTTAAAAATGAATCTCCTCTTGCTTAGTGGTGAGACAGTCTGTTGGTCTTCAGGGAGGCCCATCTGGAACATTTCAAAGGCCCAAAGCTCACTTTTGAGAGTTGAAAGGATTTGGTAAGATAACGTATGGTATATACTGCTCTAAGTAGGAGGGTACTTTACTCAAATGAACACTTAACAAAGGGTTTGCATGTGCTCTCTGCCAAGGATCTCTACGTGCTTTACAATCATCAAGCAAGGCTCGTGCAATTTTGTGAATGGCAGGTGAATTGTAAAATCAGTGCTGAATGTTTAAACCCCACATTGGAAGTTTTAATGGAACTCAGATAAATGAATACTACTTTGCAAGTCTACCATTCTATTATACCAAGGGCAGGGTGTGTATATTTTGGAAGCAGCTGCCCATAGAACATCCCTTTTGAGATTCTGTAACTAATAAAATTCAGACACTAGCAGTTCAGCTATTATTACCAATTGTTTTGATATGGCCACAGTCTTCAGAATTGCTGTGTCCATATGTCAGCTTTTTCAGCTGAACAGATTTAATAGCTTAGCTTTCTTCTTGTTTCTCTGAGAACGACCTCTGAAAGGAACCCAGCTCCTAAATGTGCACAATGATGGCATATAAATAACTTTTTATTATAACACAACAAGCAAGGCTTGGCTTTTTCAATTATTTTTACCTTCTAATAAATTTCAAACCTTTATGCAAAAATGTATTTCATGGCTGCTTTCTTTTTCACAGCCGCACATATCATTGCCATAAACTGAAAACACTTAACTCTTCCCAAACACACTCTTAGAGCTTCCAAAATACGTTTAGATTTTTGCAGTTTCTATCTTCACACTAATATAAAAAAACAAAATAAAAGAGTTTTCCTTTTTTTTTTCTAAATAATAAACTTAAAAATCCATTTATTGTTGAAAAGTAGCATCTGATACTACAGTTTTGGAAAGTTACTAAGATGAGAAAATATTAAGACCTGAATACAACTCCTCCTGTTTCCATTCCTTGGCCCAAAGGGATGGTGCTAAGAAATTGGGAGATGGGGGTGGAGCAAAAGTGAGGCTAAAGGGAGAGGTGATAGAAGTATGAAGATATTTTGTCCCTAAAAATAACCAAAATTCAAGGACTGTGGCTACTGGACTAAATCACCTGAGTCATTTTTTCTTGGCTGAGATTCTGGGCTCCACGTCATCTTCAAGCTTCAGTGGGCTCAGAAGCGAAGCCATAGAGATAGTATCAGGTACTGCTGCTACAATAAGTACACAAA
>NW_007731438.1:52945-55337 GCF_000696425.1 Galeopterus variegatus | reverse complement strand
ACTTTACTCAAATGAACACTTAACAAAGGGTTTGCATGTGCTCTCTGCCAAGGATCTCTAAGTGCTTTACAATCATCAAGCAAGGCTTGTGCAATTTTGTGAATGGCAGGTGAATTGTAAAATCAGTGCTGAATGTTTAAACCCCACATTGGAAGTTTTAATGGAACTCAGATAAATGAATACTACTTTGCAAGTCTACCATTCTATTATACCAAGGGCAGGGTGTGTATATTTTGGAAGCAGCTGCCCATAGAACATCCCTTTTGAGATTCTGTAACTAATAAAATTCAGACACTAGCAGTTCAGCTATTATTACCAATTGTTTTGATATGGCCACAGTCTTCAGAATTGCTGTGTCCATATGTCAGCTTTTTCAGCTGAACAGATTTAATAGCTTAGCTTTCTTCTTGTTTCTCTGAGAACGACCTCTGAAAGGAACCCAGCTCCTAAATGTGCACAATGATGGCATATAAATAACTTTTTATTATAACACAACAAGCAAGGCTTGGCTTTTTCAATTATTTTTACCTTCTAATAAATTTCAAACCTTTATGCAAAAATGTATTTCATGGCTGCTTTCTTTTTCACAGCCGCACATATCATTGCCATAAACTGAAAACACTTAACTCTTCCCAAACACACTCTTAGAGCTTCCAAAATACGTTTAGATTTTTGCAGTTTCTATCTTCACACTAATATAAAAAAACAAAATAAAAGAGTTTTCCTTTTTTTTTCTAAATAATAAACTTAAAAATCCATTTATTGTTGAAAAGTAGCATCTGATACTACAGTTTTGGAAAGTTACTAAGATGAGAAAATATTAAGACCTGAATACAACTCCTCCTGTTTCCATTCCTTGGCCCAAAGGGATGGTGCTAAGAAATTGGGAGATGGGGGTGGAGCAAAAGTGAGGCTAAAGGGAGAGGTGATAGAAGTATGAAGATATTTTGTCCCTAAAAATAACCAAAATTCAAGGACTGTGGCTACTGGACTAAATCACCTGAGTCATTTTTTCTTGGCTGAGATTCTGGGCTCCACGTCATCTTCAAGCTTCAGTGGGCTCAGAAGCGAAGCCATAGAGATAGTATCAGGTACTGCTGCTACAATAAGTACACAAAACTGGATTGCAATATATTCAAGATATCTAAATGTGAGCAACACCAGAAATTCACTTTAAAGTGATAAAGTAAGTACACAAAGTCAGCAATAACAACCATAGTAATGGTTAGTACATACCAAGTGCTTAATGGGCATCGTATTGTGTCGAATGCTTTCCCATGATAACTGAACCAAGCCTCACAATAACCCTGGAGGGCAGTGAAAACTACCACTTTCACCACGTCACTGATGAGACACCGAAGCCCCTAACCCCTTCCCCAGTGGCGGAGTCCAAACTGCAACTCAGGCAACATGAGTTTCTAGTTCTGTGTCAGGTATGGTCGGTTCCAGATGCCACGACACTGCAGCATACGGCATCGAAGCAGAAAAGGGCCTGGTATGCAGAACGCTTTCTCATCCAGCCGTCCTTTTGGAACTCCTTCCCCTTGAAGTCCTCCCCGAAGCACTTCCAGGGGCAGCAGACCTCATCAAACTCCCCTGCTACCCACACCAGGGTCTCCCTATGATTTCTTTTTTCTTTTTAATTTTTTTTCCTTTTTGTCTTTTTTACTGACCGGCAACGGGATCGCAACCCTCGGTGTTGCGCCCGCACCACGCTCAGCCAGTGAGCCGGAACCGGTCTCCACATGGGATCTGAACCCTCTGCGGGAGCGCCGCCGTGCTCCCAAGTGGCGCACTTCTCCAGTGCACCACTGGGCCTATGATTTCATAGTGGCAAGCGAGCCCCGGATTCAAAGACATAGCCAAGTCTTGACCCTCAAGAAGCTTCTAGTATGCAAGTGACCTCTACCTTCTTTGGGCCCTAATCCCCAATTGTATGCAGCTCTTTCCGGCCCTGCACTGGTTCTTCAGCTCTTATCTGTCATTTTCAAACACACCTTCTGTACACTGCTCTCAAGAGGGGACTGCCACTCCCTGCAAGGTTCTGCCAATAGGGGAAGGCTGGAGAAGGGGGAGGGATTTCTTTCCAGGTGCTTGGGCTCCCTGCCCGCTACAGCACCCTCAGGACATGGGCACTTAGCTCCAGCCTATAACTCACTGTGTCCCAAAGAGGCACCAGCACCAGAGGGGCAGCACTCTTCCTCTGAACCCTCACTCTGCTGCTTCCTCCTCCAAGCTTCTAGGTTCTGAGAAGCCCAACTTCTTCTCTTTGTCCCCCCAGCTCCAGCTACTTCCTGCAGTTATTACACCTGTTTTCTCACTGTCCCCTTTTCCCTTTTCAGTTTCTAACACTGTTTAATCAATTCTGTACACAGTCATCACTCAGTATCCA
>NW_007731438.1:29226-51945 GCF_000696425.1 Galeopterus variegatus | reverse complement strand
CCAACTTCTTCTCTTTGTCCCCCCAGCTCCAGCTACTTCCTGCAGTTATTACACCTGTTTTCTCACTGTCCCCTTTTCCCTTTTCAGTTTCTAACACTGTTTAATCAATTCTGTACACAGTCATCACTCAGTATCCACGAGGGATTGGTTCCAGGACCTCCCATGGATACCCAAATCTGCGGATGTTCACGTCCCTTATAACAAATGGCGTAGCACTTGCATATAATCTACGCACCTCCTCCTGTATACTTCAAATCATCTCTAGATTACCTATAATGATAATAATAATTATAATACCTAATGCAATGTAAATGCTAGGTAAGTGGTTGTTATGCTGTATCATTTAAGGAATAATAACAAGAACAAAAAGTCTATACACATTCAGTACAGACGTTAATTTTTTTTTCCAAATATTTTCAGTTCAATGTCGGTTGAGTCCACAGATGTGGAACCCATGGGTACAGAGGGCTGGCTTTATTGAAAGGATGCATTCTGTTTTCCTGACTGACTGTAGTGGCCCTTTCCTTACTTGGCCTTGTATGATAGTCATTTGTTAATTTTTTTTTCCAAATATTTTCAGTTCAATGTCGGTTGAGTCCACAGATGTGGAACCCATGGGTACAGAGGGCTGGCTGTATTGAAAGGATGGATTCTGTTTTCCTGACTGACTGTAGTGGCCCTTTCCTTACTTGGCCTTGTATGATAGTCATTTGCCTTATTTCTAAAAGAGAAGGGACCCACGATAACTTGCAGCTGCTGCAGACATTTGTCAAATTAAATAGAAATTTCTCCCCACCACTTTATTTGCCTGCAATACCTTCTCGCTAGTCATTAATCAAATTTCCTACTACTAACCTCCCAAGTGACTAATGTTAAAAATATGATTGAAAATAATATATCAGCGAAATAAAACTTAGCTTCCAGTCATCAAAGCTCAAGTCTCTCTTATGTGTCCTTTGTATATTACTCTCACGTGATGGGGTCACAAGTCAATCACTCAGCAGGAGCAGGGGCATTCCAGCGATTCAAGTTGTATGTTATGTGTTTGGGAGACCTTTACTTTCCCTTGGTCTTAAAACCTACTTTACTTATAAATCACTAAATAATCTACTTTCCTTTTCAGTTATTACAGTTTCTTCTCAATCTCCTGTTTATCTCAACCTTTCTTTTTTCCTGCTCTCTTTCAGTCTCTTCCCCACCTCCCCTCCCTGCAATACTAGCAGAGCTTCTACTCAGCACATTTTCATTTTCTCCAAGGTCAAAGTAAAAAGAGGAGGTGGGATAGGCAGAGCGAGAGCTAACTTTTCCGCGTTAGAGTGTCCCATGCTATGGCGGCAATCACTTGGCAGCAGTGAGTTTAATATCTGTTTAGGGCATCTTTGCCACATTCCCAGCATTAGCTGGGCAACAACTGGAAACTCAGTAGAGATAGGCTGGGAACCTGCTAAGAACCATTGCACTTTCCATACTGTGATTTCTATGACCTGGCCATGAGTTTGGCGAAATTTGATCTTCATGTCAAATCAGAGAAAACTAGCTGTACCTCTTATTCCAGAAGCAGCTTCTGTTCTCTTCACTCGCTCTAATAATTCACTTGATCACTCACTCATTCATTCAATTAGCACTCATCTGGAAAGGGCTAGGTATGCTGGGAAGGGAAGCAGGATGTGATGTAACCCTGCATTTATGTAACTTATTGGGCATGTGGGTGACCACTCACACCTCTGTCCCCATCACCTTCCTTCAGGGCACTGTTAGCTCTCAGTTGCAGTTCCCACACTGTCTCCAGATCCATCTTTCTGCCTTCAGGCTTGTCCTGTCCAAGCCATTTCCCACTCTGCAACCAGAAAGAACACCTGAAGTGCAAATCTGATTATGTCAAATCACACAAGAGTTTATCACACAGGAGTGATAAGTGTGGCCCTTATCACTTCATGACCTGGCCCTTGACTTTTGCCCTTCCTCCTTCTAAATCTCACCACTCTTCTGCTCTTTGACCTCTGTGGTCAGCCACAAAGAGCACCTTGTGTCTCCTCCCAGCCATCCTTGCCCAGGCACCATGTTCTGTCTCGCCTCCAGACCTCTGCACCTGGGCTTCTGTTGCCTAGAATGCCCATCGCCCACTTCTTGACATGCCCAACTCCTCTGGATTCTTTAGCCCTCAGTTCTTAAATCTCCTCCTCTGGGAAGCCATCCTCAAAAAGTCCCACAGCTGGCCTTCAAATCCTTTCTAGTCCATGCTTGCCTATGCTGGGGCATTCCAACCTCGCATTCACTGCATTTATTATCATCGCCTGTTTCTTGTGTGTACCTCTCACCAAGCTGTGGGCTTCGTAGTCAGTGACTGTTTCTTCGAGCATACAGTAGGTGCTCAAAAGGAGTGTGCTGAATGAGCAGATTTGAATTTTTCCAGATTTTATCATAAAGTTGGTGTGCAGACTATCACTCCATTTTCACTACATTCATTAATTAGAACAACAAAAAAGCAATAATTAAAAAACCCAAACAAACTTAGTAGAAAGAGTTTTCTTTTTAAAGTAAAATTTAAATATAGGACTCTTTTCATCTTGCTATCACTGCAGTAATATAAATGAAGCAAATTAATTTTAATGCTCCCAGGTACTGATTCTGTGTCACCATGGTTGACAGGATTCAACTAGACTTTATGAGATGGCATTTGACTTTATGGAAGTGAACACTATGCACGCATTTACAATTTTACAGGGACTTTAAGCTGTCATGCTGAAAAATGTTTATAAAACATTAATCAAAAAATGCCTCTTTAATACAATGCATTGTCTGAAAGATGTTAGGAGGCACATATTGTAAATGGATTCTTTTTCTGACTAAAGTAATTTCCACCAAAGGCATTTCCCCATTGCTCTACAAGTACACCGCGTGGATAGATAAAGAGCACTCTCTCAGCACATTACTACCTGATCCAAACACTTGGGAAATCACTAATGTACAGCGTGCCATATTTCCATGTCACACATGACACATTTGTCTAAAATTATCCAACAGAGTTTGACACTGCAGCATATTCCATAAGCACAGCTTTCAACTGGCATCTGCCAAGTAGGAACTTCAAGTAAGAGCTTTCTTCTTCTAACAAGCAAGTAAGGGTTTTCTTTTATCCTATACCCAGGATGGAAAGGATAAAACAATACCTACAAGAACATTTTTTTTCCTATTTTAAATATGTCATTTTATGTTCTCTGAATTAGAAAATTCGCTTTGTATCAGTGTTCAAGTTTCAGCCATTACTACTTTCTATTGGATGAACAGTTTTTTATTTTTCCTCAAGAAACAGACATTCCCCTTCCTAGATTAAATACAGGGTTTTATTTAACTCCCACTGAAGCTGCTCTATTGTTCACAACATAAAAACTACCTACTTCACATCAATCACTGTTACAGGTTACTTACTTGAAGGTGCACAATGTTCCCACCATCCACTCATTCATTCTTTCATTCAAAAAATACATTTGGGGCCTCTGCTATATGTGAATTACTGCCCTAGGTGCTGAGGATATAGGAGACTAACACAGACAAGGTCCCTGTACTCTTGGTTGCTGCTTTCTGGTAGCTCTTGCTTGACCACATCGGCTTCCCACATGAGTCACTGGATGAGGGCCACACAGCCCCATGCAGCCCCTACTGTCACTAGCTTACCCAGTTCCTACAGCTCAAGGTTTGGGGATCGTCTTTGACAAATCCCATTTGTCATTCTGCCTCTAGATAAAGCTACCACATTCTGTAGATTCTTCCTTCATTTACCATTTCCCCTCAGATTTCACTGCCATCTTTCTTACCCAGTTCCTACAGCTCAAGGTTTGGGGATCGTCTTTGACAAATCCCATTTGTCATTCTGCCTCTAGATAAAGCCACCACATTCTGTAGATTCTTCCTTCATTTACCATTTCCCCTCAGATTTCACTGCCATCTTTCTAATTTAATTCCTCATAAAGTCAAGCCAAGATTATATATGTACAGCCTTCTGACACAACTGCCTGTCTTCAGACTCTTTCCCTCATCAGTCCTACCAGCCACAGCAGATCAATCTTCCCCAAACCCCTATTAATTAAAGCCAAAACCCTGCTCAAGGACTGCAATGACTCTCCAGTGCCCATTCATCAACTCCTCTGACTATTCAACTTCAGTAAAAAACAATTATTACTACCACCATTTTGTAGGTACTACTGCATGCTAAGGACTTTGCTTGCATTATCTCATTTAATCCTTACAACAGCCCTTGTATGCAGGAGGTGGCAATTTTCCCATTTAAAGATAAAGAAACTGAGGGTTAGAGTACTTAAGTAACTTGCCAAACTCATACACCTGGTAGGTGGTAGAGACAGAATTGGACCTTAGTGGGTTTACTTTTAATCACTAAGCTATGTTGACTGCAGTAAACCAAACTTTCAGTTGCCAATTGCTGTCACTGGCTTAGGCCTGGCACCTTCTTGTCTGTGTAAAAGGGGAGTCCTGCCTGGATCTTGTCCTTTCTCTCTATGTACCTGAGTTCCCTTCACTGAGGCTCAGTTTTGCATTTTTCTCCACCTTGAAGGTGGCTTTCCTATTGATTTCTTCGTCTTTCAAAGAATGAAGGCATTCTTCCTAGGTGCATCACATAATCAAGCTTTTGATTACGTCACCATTATTTTCCTTTGTGTAGATTTTGGCTTCCCCTATACATAGGCAAAGTATTAACATATTATATTTTTCTTTTAATCTCCTGCAATGCCTAAGCATGGGGCTGGTACTCAATACATCAATGATTGGTTATTGAAGAATAGGTGCTAAAGTAATGTTTCCTATGTTGAAAAAGATAGGATTTAGAACAAATGCTAGTTGCTTCACTAGACATTAAGGAGAATACATTCACACACCCCTCTAGGAGAGGATTGTATTTCATAGGGTGAAAATATATTTGATGTAACAGGAAGGGAAGAAACTGGACAAAGGAAAATGAGATTTAAAATGAGTATCAAAGTGTGGAGTAAGAGAGGAAATGTATTGAAAAACACCCTTTGTGTCTTCTGAAGTCTAAGACTACACTTGCTATCCCATTTAGCTAGGAGATAGCATACTCCAATCACTTGGATCATTTCCTGTCTTTCAAAGATTCATTTGCCTGAATTCACATGACTTGTTTTCCATTTAAATGCTTTCAAAGATTTTTCACTGAGTTCTGGAGAGAGCTGCTGGCAATCTGGAATCCAGTTGCTTCTTTCCTCGGTTGCCATGGTGATTTCCCACTTTTGTTTAGTTTGTTCTTAGTTAGAAACATCCATAAGTTTACTATCCAAATGTCCTACACGTTGTTGCTTGAATTCTCTCTCTTCCTCCTTACTGAATCTTTCAGAAAAGCTCATGTTTGTCTTTAAATGTCATTGGGATAGATGGTCTCTTCAATCATAATGTAATCCAGGAAGGCAGCTGCTGTTGGAGGAACACAGCCACTCTTTCCAGATGTCACTAAATGCCGATCTTGGTGTCCCTTACGCACCACACAGGCCTGTGTGTGCAAATACACACACACACCCAGACTTTCTTTACAGAAACAAAAGAGTCACAGAAAGTCAAGGTCACTGCCACTGATTTATCTCAATTTCTAAACAAAGGGGCAATTATACAGTTTCTAGAGCATGAAATAATGCCATGATAAGATACAACAACAGTTTTGGAATTTGGTTAGAAAAGGCTTTCAGTTAGGATTGTCCTAAAGTAAACTAATTTTCACTAATAATAGCTGTTGTTTCATGCAGGGATTTACCATTTATTATATCTGGTAGCCTACAAGAGGCTGTACAGTATAAGAAACCTGGTGCAGGAATTAGAGAGTCCTGGGTTTGAATGCCATGTCTACCGTTTGTTACCTATGTGACCCGGGTTGTGTAAATTGTTTAATCTCAGTTTTAACATCTGTAATTTATAGGGCTTTTTTAAAAAATTAAAGAGTGAGTGAAATAATAGACAATGTCTGGCATATAGTAAGTATTCATCCAGTTTGTGCCAGATGTACTTCTAGGTGTCGTGAATACATTCACAAAACTCCCTGCCCTCGTAGAGCTTGCATTCTTACTCATTTAATAGGAAGAGAAGATATAGAACACCATGCCAAAGCTAGGCAAAGAGCAAATTCCACCCAATAACAAACTCAAGGCACAGGGCCGTGAGAAAATGCTGTGGAAAAACGTTGTTAGGCAAAAGGGATTCAGTGAACAGTTAGGTTATTCCAATTTTTCTCTCCCTCGTAGAGGGTGTAAAAAGAAAAACCACCACTTGCGGGTTGATGTGTATGCTGTCTGTCAGAGGCCTGCTGGATCAGTCCAGCGTTACCCTACGCTGTGGCTTTCTGGTCCAGGCGGTGTTTAGCCCCCAGAATTCCATTCTGGTTGTAACCCCCGCCCTTCTAGAACCAAATCCATTCTGGAACCTTCTGAAGGCTGGCAAGTCAACTTTCTGCAGAGTTCCCCAGGAAGGGGAACGGGATGTCCCAGATCATGTGACTTGCTCTCATTGTCCCTCATCTAAATGACTGGTCTTTTGCTCAAATTCTCTGAGNGCAAATTCCACCCAATAACAAACTCAAGGCACAGGGCCGTGAGAAAATGCTGTGGAAAAACATTGTTAGGCAAAAGGGATTCAGTGAACAGTTAGGTTATTCCAATTTTTCTCTCCCTTGTAGAGGGTGTAAAAAGAAAAACCACCACTTGCGGGTTGATGTGTATGCTGTCTGTCAGAGGCCTGCTGGATCAGTCCAGCGTTACCCTATCCTACAAGAGGCTGTACAGTATAAGAAACCTGGTGCAGGAATTAGAGAGTCCTGGGTTTGAATGCCATGTCTACCGTTTGTTACCTATGTGACCCGGGTTGTGTAAATTGTTTAATCTCAGTTTTAACATCTGTAATTTATAGGGCTTTTTTAAAAAATTAAAGAGTGAGTGAAATAATAGACAATGTCTGGCATATAGTAAGTATTCATCCAGTTTGTGCCAGATGTACTTCTAGGTGTCGTGAATACATTCACAAAACTCCCTGCCCTCGTAGAGCTTGCATTCTTACTCATTTAATAGGAAGAGAAGATATAGAACACCATGCCAAAGCTAGGCAAAGAGCAAATTCCACCCAATAACAAACTCAAGGCACAGGGCCGTGAGAAAATGCTGTGGAAAAACATTGTTAGGCAAAAGGGATTCAGTGAACAGTTAGGTTATTCCAATTTTTCTCTCCCTTGTAGAGGGTGTAAAAAGAAAAACCACCACTTGCGGGTTGATGTGTATGCTGTCTGTCAGAGGCCTGCTGGATCAGTCCAGCGTTACCCTACGCTGTGGCTTTCTGGTCCAGGCGGTGTTTAGCCCCCAGAATTCCATTCTGGTTGTAACCCCCGCCCTTCTAGAACCAAATCCATTCTGGAACCTTCTGAAGGCTGGCAAGTCAACTTTCTGCAGAGTTCCCCAGGAAGGGGAACAGGATGTCCCAGATCATGTGACTTGCTCTCATTGTCCCTCATCTAAATGACTGGTCTTTTGCTCAAATTCTCTGAGATATTTTATTTTATTTTATTTTATTTTATTTTTTATTTATTTATTTTTTTGTCTTTTTCCGTGTCCGGCAACGGATCGCAACCCTCAGTGTCGCCCCCGTACCGGACCGGGACCGGCAACGGGATCGCAACCCTCGGTGTTGCCCCCGCGCCTCGCTCAGCCAGTGAGCGGGAACCGGTCTGTATGTGGGATCCGAACCCTCGGGCGGGAGCGCCGCCGCGCTTCCCAAGCGGCGCACTATCCAGTGCGCCACCGGGCCGGCCCAAGATATTTTAATATGCAGATTGTGCTGCCTTACCCTTGCCAGTGATTTACATTTCACTTACTTCCCTGTTCTTTTCAGTCATTCTATCTTTAGCTGAAAACTCCTGCCATACCATCTTTGGTATGGCCTTGCCATAGCATCAGAGCCTCTACTGTTTCTTCCTGAGATAGAGAAGAAAACATTTTTACCCTTTTTATACAAAGAGTCATCCAAAGTGAGGTGCAGTGAATCCGAGCTGTCTAGCAGTTTTCTCAGTGTCCCAGAGTTGGGTTCACGGAATCCAAGGAGATTTAGCATTCCCAAATTGCTGAATACAAATCCACCAGCAGCAGCTCTGGGATGTCTGACACATCCCCTTTGCTAGACCAGTGGCAGAAAGACAGGATAATTTTGAACCAGTTTAACAGATATGTACAAATGGAAACTTAATTTCCAACCTCTGGAGCCTGCAAAATGTCATATGGTTATCCTAACTCTGTAGGTAGTATATGAGAGGGAAACGGTCACTTTGAAATCTACACAGGTGACCCAAACATAGTCTCTGTGGCCGGGAAGGGACTGCTTCCCCATTGAGCCTTAGCATCGCTCTCCTGCCACTGCCCCCCTCTACAATTACAGTTTAAGCTCAGATTTCTTTTCATGTGTAGTGAGGAGCCAAATGCTAAATAGATGTTTGTGTAAAACTTTCCTAAGAGAATTATTATCCTTCCTTCATATTTCAAAACCAGAATTCAAAAATAGTCCTTTATCCAAAAAGAAGACTTAGGCCCAGAAGAGGAAAAAAATGGACTAATATAGGGTTACAAACTAGATGTCCAAGGCCATTATTCAGAGAAAGAAATGTAGTTACTTTCTAGTAATCAAGATCTTCAGAAAAAAGAGAGCAGTGTTCATGTTTCAGTCTTTCAGCAATCACACCTTACACTCAGAAGCCATGTCTGGAGTTCATATTTTTTGTCTTCATTTGTTGTGGGTAATTCAGAATACTTATTGCAGCAAATGTTCACACAGTGCCTACTACGTGCCAGGCACTGTTCAGGAGAGTGTACAAATAGCTCACTCACCTCTCAAATCCACAAGGTGAGTAAAGCTACTGTTACCGTCCCCATTATTCAGACAAGGACGCTAAAGCAGAGAGTAAATAAAAACGTGCCCAAGGCCGCACACAGCTAGCAACAGGATGCAGGCTGGGATGTGAAGCAAGACAGACTGGTTCCAGTCTGTGTTCTTCACCTCACCTTGTGCCTGAAATACGTGAAATGGTAATTTGGCAGAGGACTCAGCAGCCCTAGAAAAGGGATGCTTGATAATATTAACATAGAATGATGGAGGGTAAAAACGTAAGGAAAATAATATTTACATAATATTCTCATGTAATAATATTTCATAATTAATGTAATCTGAAGGGAAGAGAGGTACCCTTTCAACAAAGGTGCTTATGGTCTGGTGGACTTTTACTTGTTCTGAATAAAGTTTAGTTGATGACTATTTTCAGTCCATTAGGAAAATTAAAGATTGTGTTTTAGCCTTCATTACATGGGCTATAATCCTATCACTTTATTGAAAGTTTTATGTAAATAAAGATGCAGAAAAAGAGAGCAAAATGAGCAGCTGGTTCTATTTCTGTTTTGAAACAGGTAGGTTCTGATTGAAAAAGATGTTTAATGAATGGCCTGAGCCAACTCACCAGATGCTGACAATGAAACATTTAACTCTACCAATTGAAGGTTTCTGCCTCAGAAGATTAGGTACACCCTCACCTGCCTGACAGCATTGTAGAAGTAATTAGCAAACGGGGAATTCAAGAATGAATTAGAGAACTGAGCCATGAAAGCTTCATTCAAACACTGGCTGTGTCTTCTGGGAGGGGCCACTATATTTATTATATTTACAAGGTGGAAAGGAAGTAGCGAGGTTACTTTTCTACTTTTCTAGGCTGCCAGTGAAGAGTTGTTAGTCTTCTAATGAGACAATCTGGCTAATGTTCACAATCACAGGATGTGAAAACATCAAAAACAGAATGAGAATTTCATATGACAAAAATAATACAAGGTCATAAGAATATATTTAACACGATCACCAACACAGAACTGCCGTCTGACTGACTCTGGAAAGCCTCGTCTAAGTTTACAGAATTTTTTAGATGTGTTTTTGTATAAATGAAGAAAAACTCTTGAAACTTTTAAGTCTGCAGCAAAGAGAAGCTAATGGTGTGACATGATTCTGCCATCACCCCCACCACCTAAACTTAGTCTTCCCTAAAATGTTGCATCGATAATCTTTTCAGTAGACAGTGGAACTTCCAGAAGGCTTCCAAATCTTAGTGAGATGGTAAATGTGGGTAAGCTGTGACCCAAATGCACATTAACTATTTTAAATTTACATGTTTGTTTTGTTTTGTTTTGTTTTGTCAACAAGGCCTTTATTCATCTTCTGGCATTTTCTTCTTGATGGTACCGTGTTTATGATGAACAAAAGCCTCAGAAGAGATGTCTTCTGACATAAATGAAAAGGCAATTTTGATTTGGGGATTAAATATCAGAGTTATTTATCCTTAGATCCATCTCTCTTAAAAAGGTTGACTCAGATTTCTGTGGTTTATCTTGCCTAGATGATGTCCTGATAACCTACTCCTGACCTTTATTCTCAATGATACAAAAATTTGGCAGTTACGACCTCATTTAGAAGACTTCTAGGAGAGGAAGAAATGAAGAAAACCCTAAAAGTCATTTCTGGAAATAATGATGTTTTTCTCATCTCCTCAGTGTTCTCTGAATATTGATTTTTGAGATTATTTTGGTTTTCACAAATCAATACAAACAAATGGTCAGTTCTGTTAACAAATGCGTAGGTATAATGCTACCTCACATTCTTTCTGGAACACAGTAGCACACAAATGCATACAAATACAGTAAGCTAGTTAATGCAGTGGTTCTCAAATTCAGCTGCACATTAGAATCACCCAGGTGCTTTTAAAAAATAGGACGCCTCAGTCTATGCTGAGAGATTGAGTTCATAGGTGTCGGGGATGGGTCCTGGCATCATTATTGCTGGACAACTCCCAGGAGGATCTAATGTGAGCCAGGTTAAAAAGCCAGTTCTGGTAAGAAGGTGGAACAAGAGGACTCTGGAGGTAGACAGTTCAGCCATGGTGTGCTGGCTCTGCCGTCTACTCACTGTATGAACTAGCATGAGTTACTTTACCTCCCTGAGGCTTGATCAATAGGACCAATAATAGTTATCGTGCACAGTTGCTGTGAAGACTACATGACATCATAAGGCAAGTTAAGTGCCTAATATAGTGTCTTACAAATAGTAGGTACCAAATAAATGCCAGGCCCTTCTTTTAATGTTTCAAAGTATCTTCACATGTAGTTTCTGATTTAATGTTCGCCTCAACTTTGAGATAAGAGAAAAATATGGGCTTGCAAGTTTGGATGTCTATAGGTCTGGCTGATTTAGACTTTCATGTCATTTCATTATCAACATAATTCCATATCCTCTCTATCCTCTGGAGAATCTCAGGCTCTCAGTCCTCAGAGCTCTTTTCTCCTCTGTCTCCATGCTCTCTTAATGATCTCATCCAGTCTGATAGCTTAAAACAACATCTACAGACTGAACACTCCAGTCTGGATCAGAAATCCAGCGTCCACTGGATGTCGAAAAGACATCTCAAACTTAGCATCCCTCTCCCACCACTAAAGTCTGCGCCTCTGAAGTCTTCCCTAATCCAGTAAACGGCAACTCCATCCTCACAGCTCCTCAGGCCAAACATCTTTAATTCCTCTTTTTCTGACATACATACCCAATTTGCCAAGAATTCCTATTCTTCTCATCCTTTCCACCACTATTACCTTTGACCAAACCACCCTAAGCTCTTGTCTCGATTAAAGCCTCTTAACTGGTCTTCCTGTTTCTCACTGCTGCACCCTCCCACCCACCTAAGCCCAGTCTATTTTTAACAGAGCAACCACAGGGATCCTTTCAAAGTGGAAGTGGGATCTTATCACTTGTCCATTCAAAACCCTCCAGTGGCTGCCTCTCTTGTTCTGAGTAAGAGGTAAGTCCTTACAATGGCCCAACACAATGTTGGCCTAGCACAATGTTGCAGGCCCCCTTTCCCATTACCTTTCAGCACATCTCCTCTAGCTCTCCCTCACTCATTCTGCCCCAGCACCTGCTGCCTCTCTCTTCCTCCAACATGCCAAGCACACTGTTGCCTCATGTCCTTTGCCTGCACTGTTCCTTCTAGTTGGAATCTTCTTCCCCTAAATACCCACTCACTTGTTCCTTCTTGCCTTCAGGTCTTTCATCCACCGTGCCCTTTAAGCCCGAAGCCTTCCCACCTCCACCCGGGCACTCTTTACTCTCCTTTCTGGTTTTATTTTTCTCCATCTCATCACCATCTGATGTGCTATATATTTGTATTTGTCTGCTTACCCCCGCTAGAATGGAGGCCAGATAAGGTCAAGAACTTTTTTGTGTGTAGTTCACTGTTGTACCTCTTGGGCCTAGAACAGGGCCTGGCACATAGTAGGCACCAAATAAACACTTGTAGTATAAATGAATGAACGAAGGTAGTACACTGTGTTTTAAATCTATCTTTTCCTTGGAGTCTTATAGAGAAAACCTGCAGCAAAGGTACTCTGGGAAGCATCACAGCTATGGTTTCATTAACATGCTCAGCTTTAGTATCAATGACTTTCCAAACCAGCTGGCTTCCTGGGGCCCAGGAATCTTTTGAATTGGGTCCAATTTTATATTTCCTCTTACCCCCAGGGTAACTTGTCAAAAACCTATGGGGTAGCTACAGCTTTAAAAAGCGGGCAGTTACCTTTAATTTCTGGCTAGAGTTGCTTGGATGGGGCTGTAAATGGGGACACAGAGTGGGTGTGTTTCACTTGCTTTGCAGATTCAGGTTCATCTATTCTTTACTGTAAAGAAGCATGAAGCTGGTTGGCATTGACTAAACACAACCTGGTTTATAGTGTCTGGTTCAATTAAGGGAACTTCTGGGAAGAGACACGACCAAATAAATAATTAGAGAGATGCAACTCTGAAAGTACAATTGTTATTCATGGACCTCCGTTTGCAAGTTGAAATTGAGAGATAAAACTTCAAGTATATGGGATCTCCTGGGTAAGACTCTTCACTTCAAACACAGTAAACAAGTGTTTTGTGATGCACACTTTAGTACTGCTAGAGGCAAACTTCCTAAATATTAATAATAGCAATAATAATGAAACCCCTCTGCAACTGACAGCGAGTGCACAGATGAACAGTAAGTACTGGGAAATAGGCTGTTGTGGGCCCTCCTGGACCTAGAAAAGGCCTCACCAGAAAGGGCAAGCTCCGGAACAGAATGTATTTCTCCCAATTCTTGTGAAGTTTCCCTTTCAGAAGCATGAAGTGTATATGGCTTAGGGCACATGAGTTGATTATTAATGTGTAAAATTAATCTCTTTAGATCTACTTCTATGATATGGTGTTTTTTAGTTTGAAATAAATATGAAACTATGGAATTAGAAGCTTCTAACACAAAGAGCTGTCATTAAGAAGTGTATAGTGATAAGGACTCGGTATACAGTTTGAGGTGCCACTGCACAATGTGTGAGATTTCTCATGTGTCCTTGCCATTGAGCTGCAGGGTCACAACTGCAGGTGGAGCTCAGCTACGGAGAACCTGACACATGGAAACACCTTGCCCTTTTGCCCCTGCTCCATCACTCAGACTGAGCGAGCAGCAGATGGCTGACATGCCACTCCTAGGCATTTCTAGACAACTGGGAGGTGGGAAAGGGAGGACATAGGCTTTCATGATAGAGAGCTGGGTTTAAATCTTCACTATGTCACCTGCCAGCTATGTGATCAAGTGATCTTACCTGAATCCCCTTCAGTTTCCACATCTGCTCAAAATGAGATTAAAATAATTATCTTAAAGGTTGGTTAGAGGTTTCAAGGAGACAGTATATGTGAAGTTCCTAGTACAGTGCCTGGCATAGAGTGAGTACTCCCAAAATGATAGCTATTAGGACTGTGGAGACAGTATATGTGAAGTTCCTAGTACAGTGCCTGGCATAGAGTGAGTACTCCCAAAATGGTAGCTATTAGGACTGCCTGGCATAGAGTGAGTACTCCCAAAATGATAGCTATTAGGACTGTTGTTGTTGTTGTTAGAAGAAGAATTATAAAACAGTATTGTGGGGCTCAAATTTAGTAGTCAATAGGACTAACCAGGGAAGGGTTATTGAAATCATTGAGGATGAGGTCTGAAGCACTCATAAAATTCTGAAAATTGTGACTGTTGAGAACTGCCATGGGAACTGAAACTTCCTACCTCAGATGCTGCCAAAACCTCCACTGGCCTTCGTCTCTTTACAAGTACTCTTGACAAGTGCTCATAATTATATTTGGTCTGAGCCCCTTTCAGAGCACTAACTTCTGGAAAGCAATGATTCCATCTCCTGTTTCCTTTTTTTATCTTTCCACAGTATTTATTGCATTGTGAGAGTTTTTGAAAAATTGTATATATTTCTTTTCATAAAGGGATTTATATAAGGATAACTTTCGAATAGTAGGCATTCTGAAATTATTTTAAATATGCTTCAATTTTACCCTCAGCTTGCCACAGTCTTAAAGAAAGCAAGCTCCACTTCTGGAGTGAGTGCTAGGTGGTTTTCTTTTGTTCAGGTTATACCTTATGAAATATCTGCATACTTCTACATTGCAATGCTGTGGTTTGACCACATGCTACAAAGGGAACTCAAAGGGCTTCTGAATTTAGGCAAAAATATGGGAACTCCAGCTACAGGTTAGAAAAACTGGAGTCAGGTTTTCATCCTTTCTAGTCCAGACCACAATATCATATACTGATACCATGGAATGAGGAAGTGAATGATTCCTGGAAATCAGGGGCAGGTACTGAGTTGATTTCTTAAAACAAATTTTATTGCTTATTTTTATACAATACTTAGTAGTGTGCTATGAGCATTTATGTTCTAAGTATCTCCTTTTGGTGAAAGATGGGATAAAAAGTACTTAAAAGTGGGGTATGCCGGGGCAAGGCTAAAGCACAAAAACACACCAACCATCCAGAGTTGACCCAAACTGGTTCCCACCATCATCATAAAGCACTCACACAAAACCTGACTGAATATTCTGTTAGGTCAAAAGCTTCCCTAAGAACCTGGGGGTATAAGCCAGCACCTCTGGAAGCTGAGAGATGATTGTGGATGTGGGCAACGGAGTGGCTTTCAAACTTTAATGTGTATAATACCTTCTTTTGAAGTGTATTCCGGGCTCTTACACCCTTAAAAAATCTGAATTGGTAGGCCCGAGCAAAGGCCCAGTAATCTGTTTATTTATGTGTTTATTTTTTAGGAAGCAATTTGCTATAATTTTGAGGGCCATCCTTTGAGAAATGCTGATATTATGGTATCTACCTAAAGGGCTCAAGATTCTAAGACTCTCAGAATCAAAGAATTATGAAGGGCCCAGAGGTCACCTAGGACTGAGAGGTTCCACAGCACAGAGCTCTTTCTGCAGAGCTCTCACTACAGCTCAGCACGGTGGCTAACAGTTAAGTCTGGGCTGGAGTCCTGGCTCTGCCACTTGGGACCATGTGACTTGGGCAAGTTATTGATCATTCTGGAACTTCACTTTCCTCATCTGGGGTGATTGTGGAAGTCATGTGAGCTGGTGCATGTAAAGTACTTTTGGGAAGTGACCTATACTATGTTGGTCCTACCTCAGTTCCAGACTCTCTCTGGCAGATAACGTGTAGTGGTAAAAGAAGTTTAAGGTAGGTGAAGGTTAGTTCTACCCCCACAACCTTGCCTACAGATTTTAATAAAAGCAAGCTAACCCCCAGACGAGTATTTTTTAATGCAACATGCATGAGCAGTCAAGCACAGACACAGTTTATGCATGCTATCCTGTAAACTGGCAGTCCCAACTCTGACCTTTCAAGTGCTCTCATAGCCCTGCATGAGAGGGTCTCTCAAAGCACACACAGCCACATTTGAGAACAGGATTCACTGACCCTTCCAGTCAGCCTCAGGCAACCACAGATTCCCCCTAACAGTAGCTGGACATAAAACTGCATAGGATCAAGCCTCCAGCACATCCCTGAGGATTTCATATGCAGGCCATGGGATTTGCTGGATTATTTTAGCAAGTGAGAGGTGTTTCTAAAGTTTTTAGGCAGTCTGCATATCTAAGAAAACCAATTTATTACCTTTATCATGCAAATTAACAAGTCAGTAATTTCACCAATCAAAACCTGTTTGTGAATTCCTTATGCTAATTAGTAAAGTCTCCTGTTGATAGAGATAGATAAAAGTATTTGTTGTAGCTGCCTCTGGAGTATTTCCCTTCTGATAAAACAGTAGCTGAACACTACGATAAAGCTTTTCCATTAGAGCAACTGGCTGTCCCTGGTGCTGAAGTTTAAACTAACTAGTACATACATAATCACCACAATGTCAACACGAAATTATTTTAAAGTAAATTATTTCATGTAACTAGCACTTAGCACATGTTTGCCTATCGAATACCCAATTAATGTTAGTTGTTATTATTATTGAAAATATTTTGAATAAATCAACAAAAGATATAGAAACTCTGCTATATAAGCTGACTAAAATAAGAATCTAAATGAAAGTACCTTATTTTACACAAATCACGAATTACTCTAAGTCTTAATGTAGCTCTGGTTCCTACATGGATCAGAAATTTGGGTTCAGTGACAAAGTGACAGCAGAAGCCAAAGCCTACATGGTAACTATCTGAGGAAGGAGATGAAACCTTCTCACTAAGTGAGGTGTAAAGCAAAGTTTTTCAGACCTTGGATTATGACCCACTAGTGAGTTACAAAATCAATTGTGGATCATGTCGTAAAATATATCTCTAAATCTAGGTTGTGGTTAAAAAACGCTTGCCAATCCCTGGTATAGAAAACATGGAGGAAGAGGAAAAGCGTGGGGGTATGAGGGCACTGGTCTTTCAGGCAAACATTTGGTATATCATCAAGATGAACAATACTTGAAGGTCGGGCTGGGGATCCTTCAAAGAACTTTTATTATCTACTTGCTGCCTAGAATCATGGGGACTTCCTGAATTTTGATTACAAAGTCTAGATAGGCTAGCAATGATTTTCAGACATTAATTTTTAATTCAGAATTAAAAATCCAAAACAAAATAGCTCACAAACCTCTGAGGAACTTAAGTGTACCACTTTGAGAACTTACACCTCTCCCTTTCTTCATGTGGATCAGAAAACAGCACAAAATTACAGACACTCCTTCATTTTTCTTCTGCATGGTGGTAAAATCTACTGGGTCCATAATTTCAGAGGTATCTTTAAGAATATGTCAGATGGTATAGGCCCCCAAAACTGCCTTTCCTTACATAACTGTAACTCTAGAGGCAATCTGCAGGACAGAAACATATTTACAGCTATACTCCAAAGACAGTCTTCTATTTTCTGTCTAATCTGGATTTCTATTTCCACTTTAATAGATTACTATCATACAGCACTGTGGCTCTTAGTTTGCAAGAATGGACAGTGTTGCCTCATGAAAGGTAAGGCTGACTTACTAAGACCCGCTTTAAATAGAATACAACATTTTGTAAATAATAAAGAAAATATAATGAATGTCTGATCAAGATGGCAGAACAGACAGTACCCAGAGTCACCCTCTCCCACAATCAACCAATTTACAACTATTGAAAAGCAACGACTGCCAAGATGGGGCCTCAGCCACACCCCCCTGAAGTATGAATCCAGCCCAGCCATATCCAAGCTGCTGCTGGAAGCCTCCTGGGCTCCCGTGGCAGAATGAGGCGGGGTGCCATGGGTCTTGACCACACCCCCTTCCTCTTCCTCGCACCCTATCCTCCTCTCCTTTTCCCTCTCCCCCCTACTCCCAACTGCTCTGCAACAACGTCTTAGAATGTAAAAAAAATAAAAAATAAAAATAAAAATAATTAAAAAAAAAAGAAAATATAAGTAATGAGTGCCAGTTTATGACTGGACCACATGGAAATATATGTTTATGGGAACAATTATAGATGTTAAGTACAATATTTTAAAACTATCTTGTAACCAGCAATGTAAACAGAAGTAATCATAGTTAAAACCATTAACAAAACAATTCAAACTCATGCCAAGATCAAACATTTACAATACTTGGAACCAGTATAGCACTTTTTGGTCTTCAAATTGCTTTCATATCTTGGAACTCTAGACAAGCAAAGGGATTTGAATACTCCAGAGAAAAAGATAAATAAAAGTAAAATACCAATTCCACAGGATATCATGGATCTAATTTCTTTCTTGATGAGATCTATTGACTGACTGTGCACTGAGTCATTCTTAACTAGGGTACAAGCTGTTCTTCAATCTCTGCTATGTAAAATATCTTCTCATTATTACACACATATCACCATCAAACTAGAGAATAAACTGGGAGAGGTCATGGTTTTATGGCAACCCACAGCAAGTGATGCTGTCTTGACAAAAGATAAAATTACCTCCAACCCTGAGTTGAAACTATAGGAGAGCAGCAAACAAGCCCTGTAGTATTGTTTCAGAGGAAGCACAGTGATAGCTCTGCACTTCCTTCAGGCCTCCTCTGTCTTCCCGAACGAACTCCAGGGAATGGCATCATGTCAGGCTTTCCAGATGGATTATGTGAAGCCATAGCTCAATGTCATTTTCAATAGGAAGCCTCATAATTAAAGGTCAAATAGTCACTTCATCTGCAATCAATCAATAGAAAAAGTACTAATACGAAGAACTAATCAATCAATGGCAAATGCACTAATAAAAGCAATGAATCAAATTCAGCATGTGTGTGGATGCAAGTACATGAAAGAGTAAATAAGACAGGGCAAAAGCAAGAACAATAAAATAAATCGAAGGTGTATATACTAGAGAATTTCAGAAATTCTCAAGCAGGAGCTTTCATCTTTGGTTTATTAGTTATGTGGGTATCACTTTGCCTGCAATGACTTGTTCTTAAATACAAATACTAGATGTAATAATGAATGGTATTTTGTAAGTTTCACTTAATGTATTCTATTCAAGATGTTAAAGATTATATATATATATATACATAAAATCACTAGAAGAAATATGACTGGTAGCAAAAGGGAAAGATATATTTTTAAAGTGCCAAATAGGTATATTACAATCTGTTGTATTTCATCTTATGTGAGAGGTGAGTGATACTACCTGAAATTTTCCCCTGCTTTCTGGAATATGAATTCTTCACACACTGTGTGATGTTCTTTCATTTCTATGCAGAAAATAATTTACATTAGGATAATTATCAGCCTGTAGCTCAGGTCACTATCATGGCATATACTTTATACTAGTGATGTCAGGTCACCAGTACAGGGAAACATGCATCGGATCTTGTGATAATGGATACAGTAAATTTATAGGGCCTAACAAGTCCATTCTAGCAATAGCATCCACACATTCCTTGCTATATGTGGAAATAGGGACAATCTCTCTTAGATAAAGGAAGCAGCAAAGAGGCCATTTCAATAAATGCTACATGAGAGACTGCAGGAGGGAAACTAGGTATAATCAAGGAATGACAGAATATTCAGTTGGAAGTAGAATTCCTTAATCTTAGAGCTAAAGGAACTGAGGCCTGGGGAAGTATCAATGGAAGAGCCAAACTGAGTATTTAGGTCTTACAATTTTCCAAGAGAGTTTAAGTCTGTTGTGAAAGTAATTAAGGATGTATACTACCTGGTTACTTAGATATCATACTAGTGTCTTACTGGAGGATCTCAGTATCTACTCACATGGAAGAACACTGCAAAAGCAAACAAAAATCCAAGTTAACCCAAGTCTTTTTAGCAAAACAACTACTTGTGATTGATCTTCAGAGCATCTATCTGCTTGCCTGAAAATCAGCATTCAGAAAGCATAAAGAACAGTATGGCATTGGGATTAGGGAAAATGAAAAGATAAAAAAAAATTGAATAGGCAGGTATTTTGCTTATAGAAAAGAATACTGGTCACACTGCAGTACACTTCTTGCTTTGTTCAACACAGCCAGCTCTAGCACAGAAGAACATCATGGAGAAACAAAGAAAATCCATTTTGGTTTTCCTGACAAAAGCAAATCCCTAGGAGTGGGTTGGGTTTAAAAGCCATTGCGGAAATGCAGACATACTCATATTTGCTGCAGCCATGGGTTAGCATGTGTTCTAAGGACACAGGCTCATTTGATCCCTGCACTCTACACATCTGAGGAGTCTGGCAGCATCTGCCATTGGATTCCCTAACTTTATAAAAGTCCCTTAGTTTTTAGAATTCCTGGAATACAAGACACTACATCACAATAATACACATGAGAAAGAAATGCCAGACGACTTATTTGAGACAAAACCACACACGTTACATGAAAATCTACAAGATGGGGTCAGGGGACTGGAACTCTGGAAGTGGTAAAATGGTTACAACTAATATCGTTAACAATAATGACTAATAGTAGCTACTGCTATAGAGTATCTCCTGTGTGCCAGGCAGCACAGCATGCATGTAGGTGGGCCATCTCATTTAGTCCACAGCAATCTAAATACAGTACAATCACGACAACACACTTTATCATATATTGACTACCTATTATCTTCCAAGTATTGTGCTAGGTACTTAAATTTTATCTTTAATCTTCACAATAACCTTACAAAGTGAGTATTATTCTTCCCATTTTACAGATGAAAAAGCTAAGGTTAAGGGAGGTTAACTAATTTGTCCAGGGTCACAAAATCATGATTGGAATATGGCTCCAAAAAGCTCTTTTAAACTTCAATTTGATGATGATTATCATGAAAATCAAACATACTACAATGCATGAACAGTTTATATATAACTTATTCAAATAAGCTGAAGCCCTAGATAACAACTGCTAAATCATTTCCCAAACTTTGTAAGACAGACAATAGACTCTATTAGGTAAATATGTTTGGGATTAGCAGACACATTATCAAATGTCTTCATTTTCTAGTTTATAGACTGAAGTTTTTTAATGTAAGCAGACTTAGAGTAATGTTATGATTCTTAATTCTCTTAAGTCACATGCAAAAATGTAGAGAAATTTTTAATATGAGTTTTTGACATAACATGCCTACCACCTCAAGGAGTTTGTGCAAGATGTATATTTATATTTCAATAAAGTTTCTGATTACTTAATGACTTTTAATGACTAAAAACATACTTTCTGGATGTCTAACAGGTTATTGAGATAATGCCATTAAATTGAATAAAGCCGAGTAGAAAATAGCACTTTTCTTCTTAATCTATTTTTGTCCATTAAATACTTATTTCAATTTTAGTGCTAATTCAATTGAGCTAATGATAACTTACTGTGTTTCTTTATAGAAATAATATAACATTCAGAAATAAACTTCAAACTAATGTCAATATCAAATTAGAGTAATACCATTATTCTCACCTTGCTTTGAGCTTCCAGAAAAGAAGTTAACATTTTCTAGGGGCAATACTAGAGCCTTCCAAACAAAGTTTTTGCCAATTCCTTTTTGAGAAGCAGCCTCACCTACCCCTGGTACCCTCCCCAACCAGCTCTAAAGTTAACATTCAACACTGATAATCTTTTATGAGAACTGAAAACATGATTACAAATTAAGCTAAATCCTACAGTATTAAATTTAGGTCCTCAGAGACTGGTTCAATCAAGTAATAGTATTTCAAATCAATGACCCATCTTCACTTTGCTATTGTTCTTTATCTATCAGAGTGGACAATATCCTATTCCATTTAATCTAAAGAGTTCCTTGAATTTCAAAATCGTAAGATGTAACTCTTATGTAAATCATAAGAGGGTAATAGATGGTTTTAAACTCTGCGAATCACTTACCCAATGTGAGAGATTTGTGTGTAGAACAGAAAATGATAGCCACTGTATCTGCTGGTGTGAAATCCGAATTATTCCTAGGGACAAAAAAAAGATTTTTTACAAATACTTTTATAAAAAGTCTATCTCATACATCCTCAATCAAATGTAGTACTTACCTTCATATTAACATCCCTTTGATCAATCTTGGTGACAGAAGTAATTCTACACCAAAATGTATAGAAGTGTCTGAATTTCTTTTTCAAGAATCACTTCTGAGTCATTTATTTATGAAAAGGAAAACAGTCTAAAAAATTCATGGTGGAGGTCTCCAAAGATCACACATGTAATCAGCCTATGGTGTAGGACTTTATGAAAATAACGCAGCAAGGAACTCTTTTAGCTAAGTCTCTAGGTTATCACTTGATATTACCCAGTGGCTTGAAAGAATTAATGTTATCTTCAAAAATACTTCTCTCGGGCCAGCCCGCTTGGGAGCGCGGTGGCGCTCCCGCCGAGGGTTCGGATCCCACATACAGACCGGCCACTCACTGGCTGAGCGAGGGGTGGGCGCAACACCGAGGGGTGCGATCCGTTGCCGGTCACGAAAAAAGACAAAAAGGAAAAAAAAATACTTCTCTCAAAGAGACATTCTTTTGTAGCAAACACACACTTCTGAGAAATATATGGTATGAACAAAGACTTAACATCATATGTTTTAGTAAAAATAATAAATTATAATTTGTTGGCAGTTACCACATATCAGCAACTTGTCTAAGGTCTTTACGTGACCTCATAAGGTAAGTGATACAATATCCCTATTTAAAGATGAGAAAACTGAGGCACAAAGAAGTCATGTAACTTACTCATACATAACTTAGCTAGTAAGTGACAGAACCAGGATTCGAATAGAGTCTAACTCCTAGGCTTCTGCTCTTTTTTTGTTTTTTTTCCTTTTTGTCTTTATTCGTGGCCGGCAACGGATCGCAACCCTCAGTGTCGCGCCCGTACCGGACCGGGACCGGCA
>NW_007731438.1:27391-28550 GCF_000696425.1 Galeopterus variegatus | reverse complement strand
CCGGCAACGGATCGCAACCCTCAGTGTCGCGCCCGTACCGGACCGGGACCGGCAACGGGATCGCAACCCACAGTGTTGCTCCCACACCTTGCTCAGCCAGTGAGCGGCCGGTCTGTACATGGGATCCGAACCCTCGGCGGGAGCGCCGCCGCGCTTCCCAAGCGGCGCACTGTAGCAGTGCGCCACCGGGCCGGCCCAAGGCTTCTGCTTTTAACTGCTACATTGTACTATTGTAATATAATATGTTAACATAAAAAAAAATCTTGCTTAGTCAAAATTGATTAAATGTCATGGGGGGCAGTTAGTACTGGGTGCTGGCTATCAGAATTGGATTTCCTATTTTAGATTATAGAGATTTAGAGAATCATGAGCCAAAGAGGTTAGAAATGTAATTCTTATTATTGTGCCTTTATATTTTAGAAACTATTCCTTGCTGTAGAATCAGGGTTTGATGGTATAGTACATCTATTTACCACCTGCCCTGAATTCTAACAAGAGTTAGCAAACAGAACAATGCTCCAGAAACTGATTGTACGTAAACAGTTGCAGATATAACATCTACCCTATTTTTAAGGATCTCTAACAAAAGAGATCCCACCACTTCCATTAGAAAGTTCTTCCTCATGCATAACTTTTGCTGGGAGAAAAATCTTCCCTAAATAGATCCTACATCCTGTTTTCTTTGTTATATACTCACTGAAGGGAAGAAAATCCTTTTCTTCCTCATCCCCTGTGCAGGAGAACATTTAAATGGTCCTTTGGTCTCCTCTCCTCTGAAACAGAACGTATTTTCCTGCTTCCTAACCAGTCTTACTGCCAGCTCTTTCTTTTTTTTTTTTTTAATTTTTCTTTTGCTTTTTTGTTTGACTTATTTATGTATTAAAACATAGTCGATTGTACATATCTGTGGGATACAAAGTTGAATGTCAGTACCTTTGTGCAATATGCGATGCTCAAATCAGGATAATTAGTATATTCAATATTCTACAATGTAATCACTTTTCATGGCCCCTTACCAATTCCTCCTTTACCCCCCTTCCCCTCCCTCTTTCCCACCTCTGGTAACTTCAGTTCTGTTCTCTCCTTTTGAAAGTTCAGCTTATTATTGTGATTGTTGTATCTTTCTTTTTTTATTTATTTGTTTACTTTTTTTTTTTTT
>NW_007731438.1:25837-27221 GCF_000696425.1 Galeopterus variegatus | reverse complement strand
TTTTTTTTTTTTTAGCTCCACTTATGAGTGAGGACATGCAGTATTTCTCTTTCTATCCCTGGCTTTATTCACTTAACATAATTTTCTCTAAATTCATCTATGTTGCTGCAAATGGCAGAATCTCATCCTCTTTTATGGCAGAGTAGTATTCCATTGTGTAGATTTACCACATTTTCCTTATCCAGTCATCTAATGTTGGATATTTAGGTTGGTTCCAACTCTTAGCTATTGTAAATAGTGCTGAGATAAAAATGGGAGCTGATCTGATGATCTCCATTCCTTTGGGTACATACCCAGCAGTAGAATTGCTGGATCTTATGGCAGTTCTATCTGTAGTTATTTGAGGAACCTCCATACTGTTTTCCATAATGGCTGCACCAATTTTCAGTCCCACCAACAGTGAAGGAGGTTTCCCCTTTCTCCATGTCCTCACCAGCATTTGTTATTCTCTGTCTTTTTGATACTAGCCAGTATAACTGGGGTGAGATGATATCACTATGTAGTTTTGATTTGCATTTCTCTGATGCTGAATGATGATGAGCATTTTTTCATGTGTCTGTTGGCCATTTATATCTCTTCCTTTGAGAAATACCTATTCAGCTCCTTTGTCCATTTTTAAAAATGGGTTATTTGTTTTTTTACTCTTAAGTCATTTGAGTTACTTGTATATTCTGGACATTAATCCTTTGTTGGATGCATAGTTTGCAAATATTTTCTCCTACTCTGCAGGTTGTCTATTCACACTGTCAATAGTTTCTGTGGCTGTGCAGAAGCTTTTTAGATAACAACTTTCCAAATTGAATATTTGGTGTCTCACCTCATTTGAGAATTCTTCGCAGATGTGTGTCACTCAAGTATAATAAGATTACTGTTTCCACATTTTATCCTGACATTTATATTGTGATACAACTCTTGCTTTTTAAACATTGTACTACATGGCTGACATATTTCTCTATCCCTTTATTCCTCATGGTAGGCCTAATGGGGAAGGAGCTCTGTAAGGTTCTGTAAACACACTGGCTTGTTTCTGGGATCTGTATCCTGTTCAATTGATCTATTTGTTTATTTTTATGCTAGTACCATGCTGTTTTGGTTATTATAGCTTTATAGTGTATTATGAAGTCAGGATGTATGAGGCCTCCAATTTTGTTCTTTTTGTTCAAGATTGCCTTAGCTAAATGGGGTCTCTTGTGGTTCCATACAAATTTTAAGATCACTTTTTCTATTTCTGTGAAGAATATCATTGGTATTTTGATAGGGATTATGTTGAATGTGTAGATTGCTTTGGGTAATATGGATATTTTGATGATGTTCATTCTTCCAGCCCAAGAACATGGGATACCTTTCCATTTATCTGTGTCCTCTTCAATTTTTTTCCACCAAT
>NW_007731438.1:23351-25010 GCF_000696425.1 Galeopterus variegatus | reverse complement strand
ACGTGCAGAAGATTGCAACTAGATCCCTATCTCTCACCATACACAAAGATCAACCCAAAATAGATTAATGACCTAAATTTCACGCCTGAAACTATGAAATTACAAGAAAAAGATGTAGGGAAAACACTACATAAAATGGGAGCAGGCAGCTCTTTTATGAACAAGACTACAAAGGAACAGACAACTAAAGCAAAAGTACACAAATGGGACTACATCAAACTAAAAAGCTCCTGCACAGTAAAGAACACTATCAACAAAGTGAAGAGACAACCTACAGAGTGGGAGAAAGTATTTGAAAACTACAGGAAAGGGGCTAATGTCAAGAGAGTATAAGGAACTCAGATTACTCAACAGCAAAAAACCAAGTAACCAGTTAAAAAATTGGGCAAAGGATCAGAACACATATTTTTCAAAAGAAGACATACAAATAGTCAGCAGACACATGAAAAAATGCTCAACATCACTGATCATCAAGGGAATGCAAATTAAAACCACAATGAGATATCACCTCACCCCAGTTAGAATGGCTATTGTCAACAAGACAGAAAATAACAAATGCTGGTGAGCACAAAGAGAAAAGGGAACCCTCCTACATTGTTGGTGGGAATGTAAATTGGTACAGTCACTGTGGAAAACAATATGGAGGTTCCTCAGAGAACTAAAAATACATCTGCCTTATGACCCAGCTATTCCAGTACTTGGTATATACACAAAGGAAATTAAAACAATACATCAAAAAGACACCTGTACTCCCATATCCATCACAATGCTATTCTCAGGAGCCAAGAGATGGAATCAACCTAAATGTCCATCAAGGCATGAATGAATTAAAAAAAGTGTGGTATATATACACAATATAATACTATTCAACTATAAAAAGAAATGATATCCTATCATTTGCAGCAACACGGATGGAACTAGAAACTATTATGTTAAGTGAAGTCAGGCAAAGAAAGACAAATACCGCATGATCTCACTTATATGTGGAATTAAAAAAAATGGTTCTCATAGAAATAGAGTAGAATGATGGTTACCAGAGGCCAGGAGGGGAGGGATTTAGGGGAAGAATGGTGTACTAATGGGTACAAAACTATACTCTCTACCCTAAGTGAATCATTGTGCAGTATAGGCATATATTGAAACAACATACTGTACCCCACAAAAATAAATATGAATGAAACTGAAAAAAAACCACACATGGGCAGAGATATGAAAGGAGTACAAATATATGCTCTCTATAAAAAAGAGAGAGAGAGGAGAGAGAAGTAAAGTGTTTTGCCACTGACAGAGAAGGATTGCTTCTAGCTTGGCAGGGGGCATAGGAGATAATGATGGAGCATATCTTGGAGGAAATAACAATTGAGCTGGGCCTTAAAGAACATGTTTAGACCTGTGCAGATGTGCATTTTAGGTAAGAGATAGTGAAACTGCAGTATGGGAGTACAGGGGGCACATGGCAAAGAGCAGATACTTCAGGCTGACTTGCGACCAGGAGGTTGGACTTGATAGGATGGGATAAGGGGAACAGCTGAAGGACTTGGGACAGAAGAATGACATGGTCAGACCTGTTCTTAAGGGGGAATAATTGGGGCCGGCCTGGTGGCGCACTGGATGGTGCGCCGCTTGGGAGGCGCGGCGGCGCTCCCGTCCGAGGGTTCG
>NW_007731438.1:21468-22238 GCF_000696425.1 Galeopterus variegatus | reverse complement strand
ACACTGAGGGTTGCGATCCGTTGCCGGACCCGGAAAAAGACAAAAGACAAAAAAAAAAAAAGGGGGAATAATTGGCAATGGTACAAGACTGAAGATGGTGAGGCTTGGCAGGAAGCAGGGAGCTGTAAGGGTTGAAGAATCATAGTGAGGGCAGGAGACAGGAGGAAGAGACATGGAGATAGAATGAAAGAACCTGTCAACTGTTAACCTCTATGCAGTACTCCCTCCCAACAGTTTGTGAGCACAGGCACTGGGGACAGACACACCTCATTTTAAATCCAGACCACCCATTCACTTATTTATAAAATGAGGATAATACTGCCTGCCTCTTATAGTCAACATGAAGATAAATGCCAATGTTTGTTAAGAATTTGGCACACTGTGTTTATACATGCTAGCAGATATTTTTATTGTTGTTATAACTGCATTGAGAGAGGAGGAGGAATTAAAGAGACATTAAAAACTTCGATCATATAAGACCAAGAGGAGCATTAAGAAATTAATGAAATAGAGAATGGACGAGGAGGCCCAATGGGCTTTGGGAAGGGAGCAGGCTGAGGCATTGATACTGAAGTGTACTGGATTTGTAGTAGTGAGAAATCTGGTAAAGAGAAGAAAAATGTCATGGAAGATTTGAATGGAAGATATGAATATAGAGAGAGAGTGAAGATGCTGCAGATAGAAATAGCTGAAGAACCTAGGTCCCCACAGAGGCCTGAGAGACTCGACTGAAAGGGTCGGGTGAAGAGGGGAGTTTCCTATAGTCTCCA
>NW_007731438.1:18933-21376 GCF_000696425.1 Galeopterus variegatus | reverse complement strand
CCAATGGGCTTTGGGAAGGGAGCAGGCTGAGGCATTGATACTGAAGTGTACTGGATTTGTAGTAGTGAGAAATCTGGTAAAGAGAAGAAAAATGTCATGGAAGATTTGAATGGAAGATATGAATATAGAGAGAGAGTGAAGATGCTGCAGATAGAAATAGCTGAAGAACCTAGGTCCCCAAAGAGGCCTGAGAGACTCGACTGAAAGGGTCGGGTGAAGAGGGGAGTTTCCTATAGTCTCCAAACTGGAAGCAAAAGTAGACAAGGTGGGTGAAAAATATGGACAATTTTCAGATAGATCAATCAGAAAGCAGAGGCAATTTATGTCCGAAATTTTACTATCTTTGTAAAGTGTGAGGCACTTCACTCATCCACTGACAGAGTCTGAGGTAATACTGAGGCCTGGGACCTGAAGAAATTAGAAAAGCTTGAAATAGGCAGATTTGGGAATATGATATACAGTCAATTCTCGAAGAATAAAAACTTCCAGGTAGGAGGGAATGCCTACCTGCGACCGTAGAACATGTAGCATAACCAGCTGGCCTAGTTTTGGGATGTTCTCGAGCAATGCTTGGGGTGTTAGTAACACTACTAAGACTCTTTTAGTCTTTTCCTGCTCTTGTTTATAACCAATCATTGCTGCATCTGAATTAATGCAGTTAAGTTTTCTTTCTAGAGAGTCTGGCGGTATACTTTTCCCTTAGTGAACTTTGATCTGCTTGATATTTGTTCTTTTCCAGATTATAGCACATTTCCAATATGTCAAAGTCTTTCTGGTCAAGGAGTCTCTGATTTAATCTGGCGCTGGCTGCCACTCATTAGAGCAGAACTTACAATGTGGCTAAAGGGGCTATTTTCAAGATATGCTCACTTGTCCTCTGTTTCAAACAAGGAGACTGAAGCTAGGCCCACACTGTGAGATTTCTGGCTTGTGTGAATTGGAACACTGCTCTATAGTTCTGTTGACACAAAGTCTATCAGTGGGAAATGGGAATTAAAATTTTAAGGCATAAAAATGGAATGTTGAAGGTTAAAAACAATATTCCTCCTCAGTAGGGGGGAGTTGTACTCTAGCCGTACAGTTGCAGAGTGTTCTACATCGGGATCGCAGGGAAAGCTGAGAGTGGACACTCACTTAACCCTCCACGGTGGTGACGGTGAACAACCGCAGCAGTAAACTTGATCGTGCACTTTTCTAGGCACTTTGCATCCAGCATTTCTTCCTTCTGAGAACAGCCTTATAACGGAGATGATAGTATTACTGTCCTGCTTTTTCCAAAAAGGGAATTTGAAGCACAAAAAGGTCAACCAAGCTCCCTAAAGGTAGACAACGAGTTAGTAGTCTGCCCCAAATTCTGGAGATAAGTTTGCCATCTGAGAAAAAGAATATAAAAAACAAAACATGCTACAAAAATTGGTGGTGAGAGCAGCTGTCTTGGAAAGTAACCCATCCTCAGCCATGCTCTGTCAAGAGTGGCTTCATGGCACAAGGTTGTGACAATACACAGCAAAATAAATTGTCCTGTACATTACAATTAAGGAGTAATGACTATAATTATTTTCAGAGATTAACATCTGTATTTTGTCTTCTCCCACTCCTGAAAGGAATCATATTACTATTTATTTTCTAACTCTACCTTATCTCTTTTTAATATTGATTTTCTTTTTATCCTGTTTTTATAATTCTTTTGATCACTTTGACTTCCCTTGAGATGTTTATTTCCTTTTCTTCCCAACTGGTCTTTTTATTCTCTCTTACAAAGCTTTCAATCAGTGTTTTCCACATAATATTTATTTTGCCTTCCTTCGCAGTACCCACAGAGGAAAACATGTCAGGTTGTACTAGTAGAATCACAGAATGCGGAGCAGAGAACGTCCTCTGAGATAGTTCTGTCTAAGCCCACTCTTTTCAGAGGAAGAAACTTTCATGTGAAATACTTTTCTTTGTTAACCTATGTTTTGTCTTTGCTCATTTTTGGAAAAGACCTCGTCTGTCACTACCTGTGTAGCAGTAAACAGGTTACCCAGAGCTCTGAGGCTTGCCTCCTCTCTGGAACGGTAAGGAGACTTACCATTACCAATAATGCCTGTCTTTCCTCCTTCGCGTTCTCCCTCTCCAACTCTTTAGTCCACCTTCCTTCTCCCAGGGCTATGGTGACAGGCCGATTGAGACATCTGAATGAAAATGTACTCATAGGTATTAAAACACCTATACAAATATTTGGATGTTATTTTCTTCCTTTTCCTTTCTTGACAGTTTCTTTTGTCAACTAGTGACAATCTAGGTTTCCTTTACTCTAGTTATCAGCCAGCCAAACTGTTTCATATATTTTTAAAAGACCCCCAATTACTGCTTTCCTTTTCTATGCTTTTTCAACATTTTTTTTTTTTTTGTCTTTTTCCGTGTCCGGCAACGGATCGCAACCCTCAGTGTCACGCCCGTA
>NW_007731438.1:16600-18618 GCF_000696425.1 Galeopterus variegatus | reverse complement strand
TAATATATTACAAAACTGGAGAAGCTAATTCTCTCTCCTCTATTGTTAATTTTTGATATAATATGAACTATTTTGATATAATAAATATTCTAAGCAGCTAACATTCGCTGAATACTTACTATATGCTAGGCATTATACTGATTGCTTTATGTGCATATTATTTAATTCTCCAAATAAATCCTATGAGATAGGTACTACTACTATATTTGTTTTATATACAAGGGAACTGACATGAGTTACAAAGTTATTAAAAATAAGACTGAAACCCAAGTCTGTCCAACTCTTAAGAGTCGGAATTTTTAACCCTGAAGCTATTCTGTTGACAGATAAATAAGAACACAGAATAACTCTCAAATCTACTTTAAATACTCACTAGCATGGTGACATATCAGGTCAGTAAGTCTAAGAAATGCTAAGCGAAGTGTTGCAGGAAAGTTGAATTTTCTAGGCTGGGTCTCCCCTGGTTTTATGCTAAACTTCCATCATCAGAGTGCAGTAACATGCTGCACAAAAAAAGGCCGATTGATATCCATGCTGAGATTTTTGCCTTTTGATACCCAGATTGGTTTTAGATTTGCTAATCTGTAAGAAAAAATTGAAATGCGCACATGCACACACACAGAGAGGCCCATTTCACTAATTTCAAGTGGGAAAAAACAAAAAGTAGGAAAAAAAATGGACATCACAGTATGAAGTCCTAGTTAAAACTCTTGGAATCTTTGACTAATTTGTTTGTGTGTGTGTGTGAACTTGAAGAATTCAATTAAACGCTCTTTACAGATTCCCTAACCAAGTGTAGTCAATCCTCCATATCTGTGGATTCCCTACCCATGTACTCAACCAACCATGGATCAAAAATATTCAGGAAATAAAAACAATAGAAAATAACAACACAACAATAAAAATAGTACAAATTAAAAATAACACAATACAGTATAACAACTATTTCCATTGTAGTAGATATTATAAGTAATCTAGAGATGATATAAAGTTTATGAGAGGGTGTGTGCATGTTATTGCAAATACTTATGCCATTTTATAAAATGGACTTGAGCATCCTTGGATTTTGGAGTTTATAAGTTTATGAGAGGGTGTGCGCATGTTATTGCAAATACTTATGCCATTTTATAAAATGGACTTGAGCATCCTTGGATTTTGGTATCTGTGAGAGGTTCTGGAACCAATTCCTTGTGAATACCATGGGACAACTGTACTATGAATTTGAAAAGTAATTGAAATAGTTCAGTGCTGAGGAAAAAGCATGGGCAAATGCTTTTGAAAATGTCATATGGAAATAGATTTCAATTCTAGGTACACTACTTGCCATCTGATTGTGGTTGAGTTTCTAAACTACTAAAATATGATTTTAGGCAAGTCACTAAAATAAACTACACTAAGCATTGGTGCTCATGTGCAAAATAGCAGTAAAAATGCATAGTATGATAGTCTTTGCTGTCAGACTTAGATGAAATAACATATGCACAATCCCTAAGATAGTGCCTGGCATGAAGGACGGTTCAATAAATGTTGCTATCTTTCATTCCTGCAATAAAATCCTCAGGAGCTATGGGGTTTCTTAACATGAAAACAGAATGTGAAAATCATCTTCTAAATTTTGTCCATTTGAAAAATTCCCAAGTTTTAATGGACTATTTTGGAGCTACACAAACATTACCATGGAGCATGATTATAGCCATTCTACATTCTGTTTTTTACCAAAGAATGTATATGTCTTACAGTGTGTTGAAAGATTCAAAATGTAACAGAACATTAGTGAAGACAGAATAAGGCAGAAAAGGATCTCAAAACCATAAGACCTTGTGAAAATACAGTCTACTCCAAGGTGAAAATTCTTAATTTTAATTCAACACTGATTGTGACCATCCCCCTGCCCCCGCCCTTCTTTCAGCAATCCTACCAGTGGCAGGCTGTGTTCTATCTTTTCAAGGAATTTCCCAGTCACTAACAAGATATCTGCATCCTACTATTCTGGTAGGACGAGTCAGTCTGATTATCAC
>NW_007731438.1:0-16411 GCF_000696425.1 Galeopterus variegatus | reverse complement strand
AAAGAATGTATATGTCTTACAGTGTGTTGAAAGATTCAAAATGTAACAGAACATTAGTGAAGACAGAATAAGGCAGAAAAGGATCTCAAAACCATAAGTCCTTGTGAAAATACAGTCTACTCCAAGGTGAAAATTCTTAATTTTAATTCAACACTGATTGTGACCCCCTGCCCCCGCCCTTCTTTCAGCAATCCTACCAGTGGCAGGCTGTGTTCTATCTTTTCAAGGAATGTCCAAGTCACTAACAAGATATCTGCATCCTACTATTCTGGTAGGACGAGTCAGTCTGATTATCACTTCTGCCACAAGGACCAGCAAACAAACATCCACTGAAAAGCAATGTCTTTTCTAAGGTGACATAACAAGCCATTTATAAAAGTAACTTAAAAATAGCTCCTACTCTTAGACTTACTCAATTAAGTCACATTTTCTCTGTGACTTAATGGCTCCAGGTCTTGCTCTTACTTCATAAATCACAAGCTCAAGCTTGGGAAAATGCTTCCAATTACATCAATCAATAAGTTTTTATTGACTGTGCACAATCAGCCTAGTGCTACACCAAGTGCTGTGAGAGCCAGGTGCTTAATGTGAGGCCTAAACCCATCCACTGCTCTGGCACTATTTCATGCTTTATAAACAGCCTAGACCCTTTCTCTGGTGGTAACTCATGGCTATCAGCTGGCATTCAAGGGCCTTGCGATCTGGCTCAAGCCTACCTTTCCAGTTACTATTACTATTTTAAATCTTCTTCTACTCCCATTGTCCTACCATGTCTTGTTTATTTGTGTATGTCTATATTTGTATTATTGCTTCTCCTCCCACCAAGAAACCCCTCTTTGCTTGCTGAACAATTAGCCATTCCTTATGACTTATGTCAAATCCCATGGAGCCTTGCTCTACCCTCCTCCCACCAAGAAACCCCTCTTTGCTTGCTGAACAATTAGCCATTCCTTATGACTTATGCCAAATCCCATGGAGCCTTGACTGTTGTTGGGAGTGCTTTCTTTGAATTGACTACAGGATGGCTTACTATATCAGAGGACACTCTGTTATCATTGCTCATATCTAGTCTACAAACTCATGTAGGATCAGAATCATCTCTTATTGGTGGCATTCACTATGGTAACTTTCTCATACCAAAGGCTGAAGTAATGTCTGTTGAATATATAATATTGGTAGAAGAAGTTGTAATTGAGGTGAATCTTTAAGAACAGGAAAGATGAATTAGGACATGGAGATAAATTTGTATGTGGGGAAAGCCTAAGCAAGGGACAGAAATGAGAAAGCACGAGGTTCTCCCAGGGAACAACAAAGATTTTAGCTCACCCTGAAGCTTAGACAACATGAATGCTAGTTGTGGTTTCTGAGATCAGAAAATAGACTACAGACTTAGCCTTAAACTTTGCCCTCCAAAGTAAAATTCATTCTGTAGGCACTGGATACCCATTGAAAATATCTGAACAGAGAGAGATTATCAGACAAGTCATTGGAAGCAGTACGAAACACATAAGAAAAGCTGGGCCTAGAAATGGAGTTTCCAGTAAGAGATCCATTGCAACAGCACAGGGAGAAAAGAGGAAACAAGAGCCGAATTAGGGAAGTGACTTTGGGAGCAGAAAAGACATTACAGAGGTAGGATATGGAAACTTAAAAAATAATGATATGAAGGATACCCCCAGTCTGAATAACTCTGAGAATGGTGGTTCCACTAAAAATAAGTAAAGAAATGAGAGAAAGAGGACTTTTGGGGAAAAACATTAGTTCCATTTTGAATGCCTTTACTCCAAGGTCTTGTTAACACAGTCAGGTGAAGATATCTAAATGGTAAGAGAAAAATAGTACTGGAACTCAGAAAAAACATTGGAATGGAAGGTCTAGGCTTGAAAATTATCAGTATGAAGCTGACAGCTTGAGCCAGTAGAATGGAGGGGGTTGCCAAAGCACATGATGTGGATAGAAGAGACTAGGGCCCAGGACAGATCCTTTGGCAACGTCTATAATTTGAGGGTGGCAGAAGTGAGACAGAGTGGTCAGGGAGACAGGAGAAAACATAGATCAGTACAGTGGCATAGTAGCCAAGTGAACTAACATTTAGGAAACTAACAATGAGAGATACCAGGTCACTTACCTTGTTGAAAAGATGAAGGTTAAAAGCATGAAACTCAGCTGAATAGAAAATACTGGAGGAAAAAAAATTGAATCTAAATTACCATAAAAAATAGCATCTGTAGCATATTTACTGGTATGCTTAGTTTTATCTGAAACTTATGGGAACTCAAATAGAAAAACAAAAGAATAAACCAAACCAATGGACATTGCTTAACTGATAGAATCATTTAAATTAGTGGAACTCAACCTGTTCTTATTGACAATATCCCCAGACACAATCTGTAATATCTACTACTCAGGGAAAAATCTAAAGCCCCCTTTGATGTACACTTGGTTATTTAATTTGTTCAATTTAAAAAGAGATGATTTATACAATGAATATTTGTAGCAAATAGCAGAAATATAGTAACACATAATATATATATTGGAATAACATCTTGATTTTAACAGCAAAAGATTCTTTGATATTATAATATCAATAGATGTTGTCCTTGGTATTATAGGGTAAATAGAACAAAAGGCTGATTTTTTGCCCCTTAGAAGTTACCTGCATCTTATAGTCTGCTGCTTCTTAAAATGGAATGATATTACTTTTTTATTAGAAAATATGATACAAATATTCACATTTTAAAGAATGCAGCCAGATTATTTTACTCATAAAATAGTAGTACCATATAAGTCCTGTTTTGAAATCACAATAGGGGGTAAGATCAGTTTAAAATTATAATAAACTAAGTTGGTGACAAAGTACTCAATCTAACATTTGAATCTGACAGATATTAAAGCTCTTCTTATCTGACTTCGACTATTGTAAATAAGAAAATGGTGCATCAGACATAAAATACAAAGGAGATTAGATCATAAGTACATGACTGCTGTCTTTTTAAAGAACAAATACACAAGATAAAGTTACTGAGTAAATATAATATGAAACTAAGTATTCATTTCTAGTCAGATTAATATTAGGAAAGAATTCAGAGAACAGAAATTGCTACACGTGACTATTGAAGAGACTGAGGGGCAGCCCGGATATACCATCTTCCAACTTACTGATGAACAGTATGAGAACAAGGCTGAATTTATCCAGGTCAATATTTGGGTTTGAGAACGTGTCACAGAACGTTGTATAGATGATCATGAGGAGCACACAGCTGCTGATAGCACCAAAAGGAGGTTTCTTTCTTTCAAGCCAATCCTTGATGAATCTTCGGACAATCTGAAATACAAAGATCAACAGGTTGCCTCTTTTCAGAGATGCAGGGAGTTGAATTGGGCATCACAAAATGATTCTGACAGCAGAAAGACATAAAGGAAAGAATAATTTGGATGATGGCCACAGTGGATTTCAAAGCTTCCCTGCCACACCACTTTTCTTCTGGGGAATTTGACATTTGTAGTGCAACTTCCACTGGGTGTCCATAATGAGAGTATATTTTCAACTGCATTCAAATCCATCCTTAATCATGCCAAATGCTCTTTGCTAGCTGTCACTGAGACATGCCCATTAAGCGTCCCCAAAGTTTATCTCCTCTGCTGATCCTAATGGATGTGTGTAATTATCACGGTCCCCTTTGCCTCAACAGACAATTCCAAGTGCAACTTTGGGAATCTTAAAAATATGACATCTTCAAGAATTTCAAGACAGTATATAATCGAAAGTGATCCATGGAACATATTAATATTTAAAATGCTAGCAATGCACCAGAAGTTTTTAATTAAATTATAACTCATGCTTGAAAAGCAAAAGTGCATGTGTTGTGGGAGTTTAAATAATTCAAACTCTGAATATCTAGAGTTTTTGTGAATCCAAAGACAAATGCCATTTGCATGCTTTTAGAATTCCAGAATTAACACTTGAAAATGAATAAATCTGTCTTAACTTTCCTATAACAGGATTAGTGAAATATAAAGTTATAGAGCAATCCTTGCTTATTTTAAAATCATATCAGATATTTAAAATAAGAACAGTCTGAATATACCGGTGATAACTTTCGTTTGGACATAAAAGTGAATCACTGTACTTAAAACCTTGTTTCATTTTTGAAAGAAGCTGTACAAACCCTATCATCAGGATGATAGTTGAGACATACTAAGTTTTGAGTCACTCATTATCCTGCATAATTGAACATGAGATTTCACAACAGGCTGAATTAGCATGGATCCATTAGCAATAATGAGGTCAGGGAACTTCTGATAAGGCTGATGGGGTTCTGTCGTCATTTACTCTGTCAATAAAAAGGCTTAATTCACAATATAGCATATCTTTACAAGTACTCAAGAACAAAACAAACTACTCTCAATAGAACCTTTGAATAAATGGCTATTGGATCAACTTTAACCGTTCTCAAGGACTTACTAAGTGAAAGAGTGTAAATAAAAAGAGTCCTTGCAGAAAGTTGACCAGTTGGTACCAGGTACGGGTACAAATCTTTGAAGGTTGGGTGGGTGGGAATGAAGGGGAAAGTGTGTTATATATAGATAAATAGTGGTTAATTTTTTTTTTAAAGTAGCACTTGTAATTAAAGTTACAGATGGGTAAAATACAGTGGGAGTGTAAATAAAAAGAGTCCTTGCAGAAAGTTGACCAGTTGGTACCAGGTACGGGTACAAAACTTTGAAGGTTGGGTGGGTGGGAATGAAGGGGAAAGTGTGTTATATATAGATAAATAGTGGTTAATTTTTTTTAAAAAAGTAGCACTTGTAATTAAAGTTACAGATGGGTAAAATACAGTGGTTTTTTTGGTTTTATTTTGGGGAATGGGTAGAAGTGATTCCCAAAGCACAGTAATTTATCCAGTGTTCATTTCTTTCTTTAAAGTTAAAATGCAGCAGTGTATAGGAAAATAAAAGCAGTTCGTTACACAGTATTATGGACTAATGTATTAGGACACAAATTTTGGACAGTAGTGCTAGAGGTATCATGAAATACCCAGGTGACCCCATGTTCAGGTATGTCACCATGGGGGTGGCTGGTTATTAGAAGGCTACAGAAAGACTTAATTTAAAAAGTCATTTAATAATTTATCGTGTTTGGTAGCATAAAGCTGGTAGTTGCCCAAATTTAATACAACTCAACTTCTTCAGAAAAAATAAATAAATAAAATTAGATGGAATTATTGATATCAATGCTGTCCTTCAATCTTGTTTTAATGCACAATGCTTAAAAACACAAAGTTCTCTCTCTGCAACTGGATGTACAGAATGTATGATACTGATTCCAAAAGTACAAGTGTCTTCCTCTCCCATCACCATTACCCTTTCTAACAAAATAAACAAATAAATACGAATGAAGTATAACTTGAAAGTCAAAGCCAATTTTAAAAGCAAATCTGTAATCATTAATCAACTTTATAAGCGTCATTTGACTTAGTTAACGTAATAATCTCTTTCTTCATTGCAAAGTACTCAGAGTGTCATAGTAGTGTAGGACTCTTTCAATATGGCAAGAAACAGGGGCTCCCGAGTCTAGAATCTTCCTAGCCAAAATGCCTTTCTACTAAACATATCAGTGAGTTAATGCTGGATACTTAATTAAAGAAAACAACAACTAGAAAGCTGAGAACTGGACAGACCCACAAGTGAAACAATAGCCTAGGGAAAAGAGATTGTCTTTCACCATTTTTAGTCTTATATGTAATATTTGTCTGTTTTCTAAGTAAACCATTTTATATCTTGCCAGGCTCCATAGAATTTTTCCATCTTTCTCTAAAATTAAATTCATGAAGCAGCTCCTTTTGCACTCTGCAGCTAGAAAAGTGTTAAACTGTTTCATAAACAAAACTAGCTAAAGTAGTGTTGACATGCCTCAAGATGTGCTTTGGATATAAATTCCAAAAAACTTCACTCTAAGTTCGCCACTTACATTTTTATATGATCATTCTCCATTTGTTAACAATTCATGTCATTTAAAAATTCTCCAAACTTCTTTGCCTCAGAAATCTTTAGTAACTTATAAGAAACAAGACTTCATCAGAGATAGATCAACACAACCTGATATAGGTGCTTTGGAATTCTCTTTTGGGGAAAAAAATAATTGAGACAAGCTGGGAAAAGGCATTCTGGTGAGGTGGCCAGTTGTATTTTTCTTTAGAATTTATACTAATTCATTTGTCCTTGTAGTTCAGAGAAACGTAGGCATTCAAAATTAAGTGACAAATCCTCATTAACTTGTTTGCTTTTCCCTGTGAAGACAGCAGAAAACAATCTTCCATAGGAAGCCTTTTATTTTATTGTCTCACCTTAAACATTTTGATTTTCTTTCTTTTAAGTTAAGTAACAAGACAGGTTAAAGGAACACTTAAATTCAACTCCCTGTACTTCTAATAAGCTGAGCCACATATCAATTACTAAATGACTTCCACATTGGAAACCTGTAAAAATGACATCTCTTAGGTGAAGAACGCCGATACACTGAGATGGTTGTGAAGTATAATATCCGCCATTTCAATTTTCTTAATTTTATTATTTCCTTAGTTTTTCTTTTTTAATTCTGTCTTTACATTTATAGATTGATTTTTTTAATGTTGATAATAATAGTTAACATTTATTGACTGCTTCCTGTGTGCCAGGCATAGGTTCTGAATGCTTTTTGTGTTGAGGAAAGTTAGGTCTAGAAGCCAGGCAGTGACGAAGACCAAACTAGACCTCACATCAGAGTCAGTCAATAACGATTTCAAGCAAAAAGAGGTATTATATGGGGAAAACACAGAAAAATAAAATTCACTCTCAGAAACATAAATCAAAAGTTGAATGATAAAGCTTTATCGTCACTAAAAGATTATGGAACAGATATTCAGCTCATACTTCCTTGTCTTTTTCTTCTCCTAGTTTCCATTGTTTGTTTAACAGGTAATGACAAACTCTCATTTTAAAAGATGCATATAACAATCTTTAAAATGTTTATTTTCATAATTTGGCACCCATAGTTACAACAGGGAAACTAGCTACCTTGCCTGGCATCTGTTTTCTCTGTACTAGTGCATATGAACACTTCTAACAAGGTCTTCAAAGGTCACATCACACAGTTTAGGCAAGTCAATAGACTAAAAATAAATACAGTGACAAAGTAGGCAGATAAGGTTCTTGTTCTTATGGAGCCTACATTCTAACTGGAGTTAAATAAAAAGCAAAACAACAAACAAATAAATAAGAAACAGATAATGATACATACATACTAAGCAGAAGTTTAAACTTGATAACATGATAGTGACTGAGTGACTGCATGGCCACTGGAGAAGGAGGGGAGGTGGGCAAAGGTCTTTCTGAGGGGGTGGAAGGTGGCAAGGTGCTCCAGGCAGAAGAAATGGCCAGTGCAAAGGTTCTTAGGCAGGAATAAAGCTGGCATATTTGAAGCAAAGTCAGTGAGATCGAGTGTAATGGGCAAGTGGGAGAGTACTGGGGAAGTAAAAGGGCTTTGAATATAGAGAAGGTGAAATAATCCTTTTGAAGAGTAGAGAAAGAAACACTATAAAGAAGTAGAACAGGACTTCTGGGACTTAAATGACATTTTAAATTTGGGGTCATGAATTTAAAACAAGATGAGATTAAAATGAAGTGTTCTCTTAAAAGCAAAGCTTGGCTAGTCAGGTAGAAGTACAACTGGGCCTTTGTGAAGAAGTGAAATGCAGACAGAGTGAGGATAATGATGGACTGTGGAATCAGAGCAGCTCCACTGCATGCACGGAGTAGGCACAGTTGGATTTAATCAAGGTTGGGCCTGAGGAAATACACTTAAAGGAGAAAAGGGTGAAGGAGTTGAGAATATTTGCAAAAGAGTGATTATAATGATAGACTATAGAATCTAAGCTGGGTAACAAGGGAAGTCAAGTCATGAGGATGGACACTAATAGAAAGTAGTAGGGGCAGTTGATTGGGGGTCTTGAGGTTGAAGAATTACTGAGCAGAGCTTAGAAGGTGAGGAGGTGGTGGCTAAGAAGTGGGCTGCCTGAGGTTCATCATCAAGGTCAAACAAAACCTGCTGGCCCTATAGCATTTCTTTGAGCACTAGAAAAAGGAATCCCTTCTTCAATATACTTTACTTCCTCCTACCAGAACATCTTACTAATAATTATACAAATCTATGATGCAAGAAGGTAAGCACACTTCTTTACAATGTAGCATCATTGGGCACTACACAATCTATACAACCATAAGGGAAGACCCCATGAGGGTATGATCATAGGAGAAGGTGGCTGTGGTGGCACTGCCTGTCCTGGAAACCCCAGACCATGAAGATAGTCATCCTTCTTCATGGTACTGGATACCTAAGAATCATTCTCCTTGGAGCAGCACGTACATAATAGGATCTACTCATTATGTGGCTGTGCGGGGGCTCAGGGGCGGCAGGCCCTGAACCTCCCAGTAGCCCCTTTTATCCCCCCACCATGGGATGAGCAAGAGAGGGAACCGGTGGGATCACTCCTGCCACCCTAGTGGCCAGGAGAAACCGGGAGGAAGGTGAGTATGCCGCCCGCCTATTCAGCCCCACAGAAAGACACTCAGACACGGCCGGGGTTCCGTCAAGCAGTTCTGTTTATTTCACACAAGTACCTGCTTTTATAAGCATATGGCAAGGGGACTTCCTAACTTCAACCTATCATCTTAAAGGTCATGTGAACATGCATCTTGCTCTAATGCTTTGCTATTGCCATCACGTGGTGGAAATATCTTTTATCCAATAATTTTTTTTTTTTCCTTTTTGTCTTTTTCCGTGTCCGGCAACGGATCACAACCCTCAGTGTTGCCCCCGTACCAGACCGGGCCCGGCAATGGGATCGCAACCCTCGGTGTTGCTCCCGTGCCTTGCTCAGCCAGTGAGCGGGAACCGGTCTGTATGTGGGATCCAAACCCTCAGCGGGAGCACCACCACGCTCCCAAGCAGCGCACTATAGCAGTGCGCCACCGGGTCGGCCCCTTTTATCCAATAATTTTAAACTATGTCTTTCCTTGGCCACTCCCCGGTGGCTTCTATCAGGCGCATCTTTATCTCTCCTGTCCAGGCGAATGTTTTCAACAGATTACATACGTGTATGTGGGTGGGGTCGTGGCTAGTCCTCTGCCCCAGGAGGAGGTGTGTGGCCTCAACACCCCAACATGGCTGTATCCCTCCTGTTAATCCACCTGTGGGCCAGTTACAGCACGGTTCATCCAAAGACTAAAACCAAGGGAGGGTGCTGAAAATCTGGCTCTTCTTTCATATAAAATTCTGAATAACCTATTTTTCCATGAACTAGCATCCTAAAAAAAGAACTTTTTTTTCAGATTTGTTTTTCAGATGATTGCTAGGAAAGAAAAAAGTCATTGAGTATCTACTACATAAAGACCTAAAAATATTACCCTGTACAAATGGAGATCTAGGGAAAATGACTGCTGAGGGCTTTCTGAGAGTAAATTCAAAGTTTTCTTCAGTCAATCTTTTAAATAGAACTTACACTCTACTACTGAGTATGCTATTAAATACACCTATAAGTAGTAACCCATGGAGACTATTACTTAGGATGGAATAACAGATTCAGTAAATAAATATGTATTGAGTATCCACTACAAGCAAGGAGATAGAAGAATTAAGAAGGTATAGTCTTTGATTCCATGAAGCTCATGGATAAATTTTAATTTCTCCTGATAAATACTATGAATCAAGTACCATGGGACAACTGGAATCTAGTCTAGGCCAGGGAAGTCAAAGCAAGTGGCCTTGACACAGAAGGATATCTGCACTGAGTCCTCAGGAAGGAGTAGGAGTTTGCTGGCAGAAGAGATGGAACTAAGATCAAAGGCACGACACGCTGAACGGGCATGGTCAGGTGAGGGAATGGTGACCATGGAGCATAGCAAAAGAGGGGTCCACGTGAAGGGGAGTGGTGGGAGGTGACACTGGAGAGGCAGGTAGGGGCCAAACTGTGAAGGGCTTTATGGGCCACCTAAGGAATTGGCAACAGGAAGCCACAAGAGAAGTTTTTAAGAAGAATAACATGACCTGATTTGTTTTTTAGGACTACCCTGGAGGCAGTAAAGACATTGGATGGGAATTTTACCTTGTGTCTTACAGCAGAGACACAAGTTCGGGAGGTGTGATAACTTAGACAAGAGATGATGAAGTTCTGTCATCTTCTCCAGCAGTGTGACTGGGGCTGTAGGTGCCAGATGTGAAAAATTTCTGAGACAGAAATTATAGCATTTCGAGGCTTCCTGGATGGAGGGGAGTAAGGAGAGGGCAAGGCAAGACTCGTTAGTGGTTTCTGGATGTGAAGGCTGGGGTTAGTGATTATTAATTTCTAAGGGTATAATACAAGAAAAGGGGCAGGTATGTGAAAAATTTCTGAGACAGAAATTATAGCATTTCGAGGCTTCCTGGATGGAGGGGAGTAAAGAGAGGGCAAGGCAAGACTCGTTAGTGGTTTCTGGATGTGAAGGCTGGGGTTAGTGATTATTAATTTCTAATGGTATAATACAAGAAAAGGGGCAGGTAGATGCAGGCATATAGGTTTCCTTATTTGAAAAAAGCCATTAGAGTACTTTGATACCTAGAATACTTTTTAAAAACTACCTATACTATTTTTTGACTACCTTTATTACTTTGTAATTTACTGAATACTTTCCTACTGGGCATGCAAAGGATGAGCAATCTAACAATTCAGTATTCTCTGTGGATAAATATTCCTTAATTATATAAATTATATAACCCTATACATAAAAACTTGAATATCTTAGATACAGATTTTTTTTGTCCATATGTTTTAAGCCAGGCATTTATTCTTAACAGGGATGTTTCCAAGATCCACTAAGAGAACAATGTATGAGCCCCAAGTTATTATATGGAATTATTTTCAGGACCAAGGAAATTAAGTATAGATTTAAACTAATGCTATCCACAGCTTAAACTGTGTAGAGATGAGAAGGGCAGATAGATTTGGTTATGCCTCTGTAAGACAAAGCATGCCCCTTACTGATCACAGAACTCTCACTCATTCATTCTTTCACTCACTCATTCAACACATACTTATTGGGTGCCTACGGTCTGGGTATGTAATGGTAAACAAAACAAATAGTTTCTGTATTCATGAAGCTTATTGTCTAGGGGGAGAAAAACAGCTAACAAGCACATAAAAGGTAAGTATATATTATGAGAAAGGCCAAGAAAGGAATCAAACAGGTCCTTCAATAAAGAATAAGCAGGGAAACATATATTAGGTGGTTCAAAAAGGTCTGAAGTAGAGTCAAATGAGCAATGAATTGGGGTGGGATGGTGGGTGGAAAGACATTCTAAACAGAAACGATAAGCAGGAATTGCGGAAGAGTCAAGGAGACTAGAGTGCAGGAAATGTGGCAGAGGTTAGAGAGGTAGGCAGGGCATGGAAAGTTTATTCAGAATCCCTGTTACATGATCAACACTGTGGGAGAAGTATTTTTTTCAAATATCACTTAATATTTAATGAAATGGTATTCTTTGAGTGCTTTTAAATTTTCCCTCTTGATACTAAATTTAGTCCCTTTTCTAATTATAAAATTAAATCTAAGAAAATAACTAATGCATGTGTAGTGAGTGGGTGCTGTAGTTCTCCATCCAGTTCCATCTCTTCAGAGAGTGATGGTGGAATGAAAGATCTTAGTTGAGTTCCTCTTTGGGACATGGCCTCACTAAAGAGTGCAGACTCACCCAAGGTCACACCCTTCACGGGGGTGGGAGGGAAGCTGCATCTAATGACTGGTCAGTGCAGGAATGGAAAGACCAGGTGCCTTTGCCTTAAGGCAGGACAACTCTGAGGGGTCATTCCAGCTCCAGAGCTTCCCACAGAATCTACTGGGGCCTTTACTGGGACTGCATCATCCCCACCCTATTTTTTCACTCTCCCAAAAGTGCTGATCCCAAGGGTACTCTGCAGTAAGCTTCCTGCATAGAGACCCCTGTCTCAGAGTCTACTGTCCAGAGAACCTGACTTAAACAGCATGTAAATATTACATGTCTATACATACATTACTTTTTATAGTCAATATTTCAAGGAGTTGCTTCCTGTTTGTATTGGCAGGGAATTTGATAATGATGATGACAATGATGGAAAATATAGAGCATTTACCTGTGTCAGCCTCCTTTATATGAATGCATTATGAGCATTTCATTTAATCCTTACAACAACACTTAAGATAGGTGCTGTTATGATATTTAATAAATTGTGAATCTAGAGCTAGTGAGATTAAATGACTTGCCTGAGGTCACACAGCAAATAAAAGGTAGAACTAAGTCAAAATCTAGTTGCCCTTAAACTAAAGCCTGTGCTCTTAACCAGCCTAATATACTGTTTTCCTAAGACTCACTCATTTTAAGTAGTATGTTACATTCTGAAGTCTATTACTGTGGCTTCCTATGATTAAAAAACAAACAAACAAACCCCTTGCTTTTAAATTTGTATGTTTATAATTAAATTATATGCTTACTATTTCAGAAGTTAAAATAGAACTTTTTCTATTAGTCCAATTGAATAAGAATGAGAAAGGAAACTCTAAATCTAAGATCCAGTTATGAGAGATAATAAAATTAAATGTTTATTTTATCAACTACATGACCAAATGTTACTGCTATTGGAGGAGTCTATGAAGAAGCCAACCAAAGACAGATGCTTATTTCCAGCAACGGTCATAAATACTGAGACTTTATCAGAAGTTGCAGAATAATGTAGTGATTTTGATAGGTATTTTCAAGATAGCTACATAGCTCCAAAGAAGAGATAATAAATTTAAAAAATCAAGATTCTGTGCAGGGGTCCCTATATATATCTAACTGCAAAGCAGATTAATATTAATTAAAAAATTAAAAAGATGAGCATATTGTGATTGATGAAACCTTGTGTTTTCAGTCTGATCTTTTCATTTAATTGTTTCTTCCTTCTGAATAACCTTTATCTCAATTGCCTGGACATTACATAGGAATTCACAATTTGATTTATGAAGAAAAGGTCAGAGAATGGAAGACCTTACCTGTCCAATAATGAGAGGAACCACAACAGTCATAAAAAGCTGAGAAAAAATAGATGTGAAAGGCACAGAAGAGGATGAGCCAAGCTGTAAAATAAGAAAACAGAAATTAGAATTACTTAGAATCAGTTATCCAAAATTGCTGTTAATTTAATAATGCAAGAAATGAATTCCCTCACTTGTGCCCAAAATTTGGTAGTTATTTACAAAGAAAGAGCAAGTAAAGTTACCTCTAATTTTCTAAATATAAGACAAAATAAACTGTTAAGTATTTAATAGTAAAGTCATTTTGTGTTCATCCTGTCTATAACCACATATTTCACCTACAATTATAGTTTATGTGATTTCTATTTCATCTGTCTGGAGATATCTAAAATAAACAAGCATGTTTCATTCTCTTATCAAGATAATATTTTATTTATGCAAATGAAATAGTATCTAACTTTCCTTCTCCTTCAAAACAAAGACAATGAATCTTAGAATTTTTAGAATTTATTTCTACACAGGGTCTGGCAACTGGGAAATCCTTAAACATAACTTATTTTCAACTTAAAATTTCAATATACCTCATAAATTTGTATGCCTCAACACTGTTCATAATTCCTATTTTTCTCCTTCCTCATTTTTGGATTCTTTCTTTGCTAACCATTGCGATCTCAGCTTCATAAAGATTCTCTTCCCTGCAGCACAAGAGTGTTTATCTATGTACACAGTCACACACTCACAACAGCCTCCACCGCCAGGAACTGCCAAGTCTTCCTATTAACTTTCTAATGTTTTTCAAAACCTTCTTTTAATTTTCAGACCTCTCTGGATAAAAAACAGCCTGTTCCATACATGTTTCTTTCTTGAGTCCCTTTTGAATCCAGGTTCTCCCCAACCATCAATAATAATCTCCCTGGTCCTTGGAACTTATTTTCATCCTTCCCCTGCAGACTGAACCTTATTTTTCAAATTTACCTGAGTTTAATTAAACTTGGACATATCTTTTGGAAAATAATTTTGTGAAAGGACATTGAGGTGGTGATAACTGAGGGTTCAGAATGTCAAACAAACCAAATCAAATATTTAGATAAATTAAGTCAGCAGCTCTGAATAAAATGATGTAAGATCAATGTTTTCACTTATTTCTGATTTCTACATAAGTGGTTTACCAAAATCTTTTCTCCACCCTGATATATTTTATAAAATTTTGTCCCCCGTCTTCAGCCTCAATCTATATGCGCTCAAAATCTCAAGAATGTATGTATGCCCATCATCAGGCCTGCATGCATTTAATACTAGCTCCAACACTAACCACTGGCTGTCAATTTAGTCCATAAAAATTGTAGCCCCTACCCCTTTTCCTCTGCAACCAACATAAACTAAAGAAATGAGGAGAGTCAGGCAGAAAAAGTGCAACTGGGGAAGAACAGACAGGATTTCTGGTGTGTTACATGTCTCATGGATGTTAGATGTTTCTTTTTATGCAAAACCAAAGTATTAAAAGCTAATAATTATACCCTATTTTATAGCAACTATGTCTTTGAAGCAAAAGGTACTTAGCAAATATATTCTCTCCACAAATATTAACCCTAAGGATGTTCCTGGGGCAAGGATTGAAATAAAAAACACATATTTTACAGAGAAATCAAGGCACTGGATGAATAGAAAAGTAAATTTTAAAGAATAAAGCTTTTAAGTTCAAAAATGTCTAGCTTAATGCTCTATTCATAAGGTTTTCAATGTTTGGAGAGAGGCAGCAGGATTCAGTTATAACCTCCACGTAAAAGATCACAATTCTTGCCTGGACTCTCACAAGTGATCTCATATTTCCCTGGCTCCTCTTTTGATCTCAAAGAGTTTTAAAAACTTTTTAATGAATAACCATATTAAGCTATATTCCCTTTGTAAGCCCAGAGAAATAAAGGAAAACCCATTTCAACTTTGGTTTTCAAAAATAATGATGTATTTTAATTTTCTCATCCATCAGGTTCAGTGTTCGGCATGTTCAGTGTTTGGAAACCTCACATTCCTAGAAGACAGTGGAACAAGGCTACGGGTTGAGAAGGAGTTTGTCCATGATCTCCAAGGTCCCTTTGTCCTCTAGAACACCTGTGATCTCTGATCAGCTTGATCTGGAACACAGGTTAGAGCAGCCCTCCTCTGTGGCTCTGTCAGATCACAGACCACAGCAAGCTAGCCAGGGATGTAATTAACTGGGTACACAAAGCCAGAAAAGGTATGGCAGAAATGCTGGGGAGGAAATCCCGTGGGATGGCTCCTTCAGAAGTGGCTCTGAAAGGAAGGAAACCTCAGTACTGTAGTCTAATTTGGTATAAGTCCTTTCTTTTGAATTCGCTACCAGACCTGTTGCTGTGGTCAGAGTGAATATGCAGAGGTATCCTTGGGGAAGTTTCTGATGATATGAATTATGCTGGCTCTGTCAGATCACAGACCACAGCAAGCTAGCCAGGGATGTAATTAACTGGGTACACAAAACCAGACAAGGTATGGCAGAAATGCTGGGGAGGAAATCCCGCGGGATGACTCCTTCAGAAGTGGCTCTGAAAGGGAGGAAACCTCAGTACTGTAGTCTAATTTGGTATAAGTCCTTTCTTTTGAATTCACTACCAGACCTGTTGCTGTGGTCAGAGTGAATATGCAGAGGTATCCTTGGGGAAGTTTCTGATGATATGAATTATGCCTGGCATCTAGAAGAAAGAAGAGTGAACATCTGGCACAGGGAAGCATGTGAGAACATGACTAGAAAAGTACAAGACACAAACATTTTGTATGCAGAGTTGATTTTAACTAAAGCAGAAGAAAATATGCTGCCTGTAATATTTGGCTCTTCATATTTTAATCAGGAACCTGTTGTGGTTTCTAAAGAGCAATGTATTTATAAGAACCATTGATAATTTGTAGGTAAAGTTTTCAGGTTCAGAATAAGCTTGTATCAGACAAGAACCCTGGGCTTCACTGAGCTACCCTGGCAGATTTACAGGTAATACTCATATGTCTCACACTGCCAACCCATGCTTTAACAGTATGTTAAACAAATAATCCAGTCATTGGCTAACTTTTTGTAGGAATATAGTACTTTAAAGCAGAAAACTCACAATTAGGTTGGTTGGTTTGTTTTAACATCTTATGCTGAGAAGAAATGATTCATGAAAATTCAGTATGTGAGAATTTAGGACTTTTGAGTTCAATCATTCAAATAGTTACTGAGTGCTTCCTGTGCGCCAGGAGTATGTTCTAGGCACTGGGGATACTGGAGACACAGTAGTAGACAAAACAGAGCCATTCCTCTTGAGGAGGTGCTTTTTAAAAGTTGAGGTCTGTTTGCATG
>NW_007731437.1:158018-159865 GCF_000696425.1 Galeopterus variegatus | reverse complement strand
TTCTCTTATAAGCAACACAGACTAATACAGGGTGCTCTGGCATAGAGTGGGTAAAGGCCACAGACGCTGCTCAGCACCTACAGTACCCAGGACACCCACCACTTAGAAGGACCTCACCTGGGGCCTCAGACCGCAGGGCTCAGAGGTGGGCGAGGAACAGACAGCAGGGAAAAGTGTGTCACTTCACAGTCCCCTTCCAGATTCCTCACAGCACTGCCCCAGACTTTCTCATCCCAGGAACCGCCTCCAAAGACCCCCGTCCAGTCCTCTAGATGCTTCTCCACTCGCCCCCTTCCTCAAGGGTGTCTTCACTGATCTTGGGAGCTGCAAATAGGTCTAGCTGGCAGCAGTAGCTTTCCTGTAGGGCAGGGCCTCGAGGAGGGGCCTGANGCTTCCACCGTCTTGCAAAATGAGACCCCTGGGTTGCTGTCACCACCACCAGATGGGCTTTAGACTTCCCAGCCTCAGAAACTGCAAGCAATAAATTTCATTTTTTTTATAAATCACCCAGTTCTGTGTATTCTCTTATAAGCAACACAGACTAATACAGGGTGCGCTGGCATAGAGTGGGTAAAGGCCAGGGACGCTGCTCAGCACCTGCAGTACCCAGGACACCCATCACTTAGAAGGACCTCACCTGGGGCCTCAGACCGCAGGGCTCAGGAGGTGGGCGAGGAACAGACAGCAGGGAAAAGTGTGTCACTTCACAGTCCCCTTCCAGATTCCTCACAGCGTTGCCCAGACTTTCTCATCCCAGGAACCACCTCCAAAGACCCCCGTCCAGTCCTCTAGATGCTTCTCCACGCGCCCCCTTCCTCAAGGGTGTCTTCACTGATCCCGGGAGCTGAAAATAGGTCTTGCTGGCAGCAGTAGTTTTCCTGTAGGGCAGGGCCTCGAGGAGGGGCCTGAGACTTTGGGGAGTGGTTGGAAACCCANCATCAATAGAGATGATCATATGGTCCTTGTGTTTGATTTTATTAATATGGTGTATCACATTTATTGATTTGCGTAAGTGAACAGATTTAGAATGGTGGTCAGGGGTGTGGTACTGAGAGCTTTAAAAGAAGAGGAGAGTCTGTCTTTTGCTCTCTCTGCTTCCACCGTCTTGCAAAATGAGACCCCTGGGTTGCTGTCACCACCACCAGATGGGCTTTGGACTTCCCAGCCTCAGAAACTGCAAGCAATAAATTTCATTTTTCTTTATAAATCACCCAGTTCTGTGTATTCTCTTATAAGCAACACAGACTAATACATGGTGCTCTGGCATAGAGTGGGTAAAGGCCACGGACGCTGCTCAGCACCTGCAGTACCCAGGACACCCACCACTTAGAAGGACTTCACCTGGGGCCTCAGACCACAGGGCTGAGGAGGTGGGCGAGGAACAGACAGCAGGGAAAAGTGTGTCACTTCACAGTCCCCTTGACAGCAGGGAAAAGTGTGTCACTTCACATTCCCCTTCCAGATTCCTCACAGCACTGCCCCAGACTTTCTCATCCCAGGAACCGCCTCCAAAGACCCCTGTCCAGTCCTCTAGATGCTTCTCCACTCGCCCCCTTCCTCAAGGGTGTCTTCACTGATCCCGGGAGCTGAAAATAGGTCTAGCTGGCAGCAGTAGCTTTCCTGTAGGGCAGGGCCTCGAGGAGGGGCCTGAGACTTTGGGGAGTGGTTGGAAACCCAGAGGCATGTCTGGACACCCGGACACAGGGAAACCGAGCACCTCCTGTCTCACAATGTGGCTGGTGTTTTCCACAAGACAGTCTGTGTGTTGTGGAGAAGAACATGGAGGATTGAGGAGCTGGGCAAAGGGTTCCTACAAGTCAGAGTAAAATCTGCCTGAGTCTCAAAGT
>NW_007731437.1:156150-157434 GCF_000696425.1 Galeopterus variegatus | reverse complement strand
GAATTTACAGATTAATAAATCTGAAAGCTTGTTATTTCAATAATAAAAATCCATCAAAAAACATGCACTCACTGTCAGTGTTTATTTAATTAAATAAATTTGATTCAAATAAAAATACACAAATGTGGGAGTGAAAAAAAATGATGTGCCTACAGATCCCCAGGAAACTATGAAAATAAAGATACCTAAGAAATAAACATTTCATAAATAAATTTGATATTTTAATGTAAAAGTTAACTTTCTGACCAAGTATAAATTATAAAACTTGACATAGAGACCCTTGTTCGGCCTGCCCCTATTGCTGCCTGGGTTGGCCTGGCCTGGCACTAAGGGACCCGATGGCCTCCCCTGCTGCTAGGGTCCCCCTTGCCTGCCCTACCCCTAGGTCCTACCTGGCCTCCCCTGCTGCTAGGGTCCCCCTTGCCTGCCCTGCCCCTAGGTCCTACCTGGCCTCACCTGCAGCTAAGGGTCCCCCTGGTCAGGCTTGCCATAACCGGACTTGTAATGTAAGTGTCCAGTTGTAATGTAACTGGACTTGACTTTTGGCACCTGAGCTGTCACCTGAATGGCTGTACAAGGACCCCTGCCACTGAAGAAAAATGTCTGGTGTCTTCCAAGGACACAAGTGACAAATGTGACCCATGGCAGTCTTGCAAGTCAAAATGTCTGTCTGGGCCAAGAAGCCCCCAGCCTCTGTATGTAACTCTAAGCTTAAACACCTTCCATGATACCACTGATCTGGTTTGGGGTCTTGTGGTTTTATACTCTCTTGGCACTTTATAGGTTCCCAAACTTCCAAAAACATATCATATGCTCATCAGCCGATGAACGATTAAATAAAATATGGTGCATCGACACACTGGAATATGACTCACCCATGAAAAGGATCGAGGCTCTGACACACGCTAGCACGTGGGCGAACCTTGAACACATCACGCTCAGTGAAAGACGCCAGACACAAAAGGCCACACAGTGTATGATTCCCTTTATATGAACGGTCCAGTCCACGAGACAGAAAGTGGGTTCGTGGTTGCCAGGGGATGGGGGAGGGGATAGGGGAGTGACATCTAATGGATGTGGGATTTCTTTTTAGGGTGATGAAGATGTTCTGGAATCTGATAGTGATGATGGTTATACAACCCTGCGTATATAAAACCACTAAAACCCACTGAATTTCATGCTTTCAGTGAGTGAATCGTACGGTATATGAACTATCGCTCCATGAAGCTGTTATTAATTTTAAAAGCACCATAATTGCAATGAAAAGTTTGGTTAGGGTCTGTC
>NW_007731437.1:154196-154689 GCF_000696425.1 Galeopterus variegatus | reverse complement strand
GGAGGGGATGAACGTTGCCTGTTTTGTTCACAGGTATGTTCCCAGGGCTGAGATCAGCAGCTGGCACGTGTCACTCGATAACTGTCTGTTGAGTGAATACATGAAAGAATGAATTGAGCGTGTCAGCACTTGCTTTCTGACATTCGCGCCCTTCACTTGATCTTCTGTCCCATATTAACTGCCAGTGAGTAGAGGATCTGTGCGAAACATGCCACTACTCGCTCATCAAAAGGGCCACTTGGGGGCTCAGAATCATGGTATTCTGCAAAGTCATCAGCAATCTCAAAACTGTAATGTTGGTTTTCTTCTCTGACCACCAACAAAACTGAGAATGCACCTGTAGGAATTGCAGCACACTCGTCAATCATGACAAATCACCATCCACATTCCAAATGTATTCTCTAAACGTATCAGAAGAAATGTGCACCCGTAGTCCCTGCAAAACGTCCACGTGGTTATTAACGATGCTGGACTACAGGGTTCCTTTTTTTTT
>NW_007731437.1:150204-153814 GCF_000696425.1 Galeopterus variegatus | reverse complement strand
GCAAAACGTCCACGTGGTTATTAACGATGCTGGACTACAGGGTTCCTTTTTTTTTTCAGTACTTGTGAGCTTGCGAATGTTTCTGCACTAGTTGTCGTGCTCTGACATCAATTTGGTGTGGTGCTTCAACTGGACCTAAAGATGATGATTTCTTTTAAAACATCTTTTATTATTTCTCTAGGGCACATGGAAATATTTTATGAAACCTTAAGGTTACATACAGCTCAGAGAAAGAAACCAATATCACAGCAAGTTTTATTCCTCCATAGAGACTCAGAAAAGATGTAAACCCTGTGGTATTAGCCACTGGAGCATATTCAGCGCGACTTCAGATGTGCCTTTCATTAGTAAGGACATAAGCGCTATGCAGTTTGTAGTCGCAGCTGAGGTCCTAATGCATCCTGCAAGCGAGCTCACTTAGCAAGAAAGCTCACAGAGCTCTCAGCACCATGACTAACAGCAATCCTTCCAAGACTGCTTTAGCCCTAAGTATCATAGAATCACTAGAATTCTATTAATAGTAGATACTTAAGTGTGCTCATATTGTTATTAATTAATACTGGTCGATCAAACACTTCTCTATATATCAATAGTATTTTCAATAGTTTCTCTAGCACAACATTATTTCTGTGAACATTTTTTCACTTTAAAGTAATAAATACTTACTTCACAAAATTTGGAAAATATAGAAAGTTGTCAAAATTTATGTTTCCAAAATCACTCGACAGCCATCATTAGTATTTTTATATACTTTCTTTCAGTCTTTTATCATATATTTGCACATGGTTGTGATCACAAGGCATACGAAATTTCATAATTTACTTTTAAAGCTAATTATGTCAAGCATTCCATAAACATCATTTTATTTATTTATTTATTTTATTATTATTATTTTTTTTGTCCTTTTTGAGACCGGTTGCACTACGCTCAACCAGTGAGCGCTGTGAGCGCACCGGTCATCCCTATATAGGATCCGAACCCGCGGCGGTAGCGCTGCTGCGCTCCCAGCACCGCACTCTCCTGAGTGCACCACGGGCTCGGCCCCATAAACATCATTTTAACAGCTGCATAAAAATTTCAATTATAATTTAAATTAGAAAATTACCGTAATTTTACACTTTATTAAAAATAGTTTGACACAAATGCTGATGTTTCTATCAACGAATGCACAGCAGCAACTGTCTAATTTTGGGAACTATACCTGACCCTTGTCGTACCAGACTTTTTGTCCACAATGCAACTCCTTCTTTAGATATTCAATCAGTCCCATTCATTATAACAATTTGTCATAATGGGGTGCCATTACATATGCAGTTAAAATGCTATAGAAGCTGGAGACATCTCTAACTGGAACTTCGTAAGTGGAACGTCATCTCCTGGTAAGAACGCTCCCTGGCCTGCAGTCCTCACATCTAGATCACAGTCCAGGAATGTGATGTGAAGTGACGCCATTTAAACAAATGGAAGATCACTGTGTCAAGTAAGGCCTTAGCCCACTTCTACGCTTCTACAGAAGACAGAACGTATAGCTAGTGCCACGTACGCTGTCACTGTCTCTTTAGAGGTGGCCCTTTCCTCCGGCTGGCTCTCCCTTCCCACCACCTCCTGGGTTTTGATGGACGGGAAATCCTGAACTCCACCCGCCTGGGTTCATCTGACTCTGCCTTATTTTCTGAGTGTGGTTTTTCTAGTCCAACTGAACACTCACTAAGGCAGCTGTTAAGGCGAAGACCATGAATTTTCCATCTTGGAAAGTGGAAATTTGGGACTTGACCAGATGGCCTAGGAGCTCCCTACACATTTAACAGCAGCAGCAACAGCCTGGATGATTTTTGCTTACAAACGGTCTCATGAGTATGGTTTTGATGGTCTTGAGTTTACACTCTCAATTATCTGTTGATATGATGTAATCAATTCCTACAATGACAATAACAACTAAAAAACCTTAAAAAAAAAGATGGATTTTGGTGCCTTACTTCAATGTAATTTCCTCCAACATAATTACATGGAAATATTTTATTTCCTCTTTAGTTAAAAGCAACATGAGGTTTCAATTTTCCAATTGGAAAAGAAAAATTATAAACATTGAAAAATAAATGTTTGAGTCACTAAATGAAATCATGGCCATCAAATGAAGTCAAAAGTCATTTTAAATAAATAATCGCTGCATATACACACTTGTAAGTTTCAAAGTCCTATATTAAGATCCTCATAGCCTCATTGTGGATTTAAGGACTGGCCACATGAACCAGAGTCTAAATACTCGTAAAACTCAAGGTAGTGATTGCTAATCTCATTATGTGAAATCCACATTATTGGGCTTTTTTTTTTTTTCTTTTTTTTGAAAAAAAAAAACTTCAAAACCCTGTCACTGCATCTGAGCTGACAAAGTTAGCTCAGGTGAGAAATAGTTTCACTTTTGAGGTAAGATCTATTTTTAACAAAATCAGTGGCTAAAAATTTCTTTTAAAATCCTACTATTAAGCAGTCTGATAAGGCACAAGCCTTAAAAGTATTAGCTTTTGCTTCCAGTTTCTCCACAATAATCAACCTCTATTATAATGACATCCCTAGTGGTTATTGTGAATATTATTCATCATATTTTCAATGTAGAATACTCAAGAGTGGAGCTGCACGGATTTGATATTCTGTCGTAAAACCTCAGAGAGCAGTCACATGTTCCCATTAGCAGCACCGAAGAAAAGCTCTTGAACTTAAAATAAAGCAGCTCCTATTCTGAAAAAATTGCTTTTGTTTGATCTTCTAACAAAGTGTTGCTCTCACCTATTAGGACTGACAGTTTCTTTGCCTTACCAGCTACCTAGACGTCAGTTTCAAGGTGTAAAGTTATGACACACATTCAAACTCAGCTCACACTGAGACTTCACGTCCTGCTGAAGTGCACAGCCCGGACAGCTCGCTGTGAGCTTCTCAGCTTCATACGAGGGAAGAAATCATCACCTTCTGTTATCTCTGCTTCTCTCTTCAAGGTTGTTTCCGATGCATCGTGCTCGAGGGAACTCCTTGGGCCAATCGATTTCTAGCCTTCACTAGGTGGATGTTTGGGATGTATTTCTTCTGGTAGTCTCATGATTAATCTACTTTAACAAAAAGGGACTTGGGTCCGAGCTACAGGAACTACGTGAGCTCTCAGTTTAATATAGTCTTATCTCATAATTCATCACCATTTTAGTAATGTCTTGCTGATTGCTAGATCAGATTAAGGGCTTATTCTCTGTGAGGCCTCTGTCATCTCTATATTATCCTTGCCAGTGATTATGAAATGGAGCCAAATTGGCTACAACGATCCATTTTATATACATTATACATGCTTATGCCCCCAAAGACAGTTTTTTAAAGAGAAGGTACTCATTTATGACTGTGATTTAATAGTGTGTATTTTAAAATGCATTACTCTAGCTCTTCCGGATTTGCAAGTAAAAATAACACTTGCCTTGGGAAATTTTTTCACTATGAAACAAAATCTTCTAAACCTGTTGTTTATCACCACTCTCATGAAAACATGCATCCTGCACAAGCACAAATTCAGAGGGGACTTTCACTCATAACTTTCTTGGAAGACCTTAAATTATTTTCCATATTGTGAAAC
>NW_007731437.1:145876-150183 GCF_000696425.1 Galeopterus variegatus | reverse complement strand
CCACGAGGTTGGAGAGGTTCTCAGGTGGATGTCGTGAGGTCTCGCCCATCAGGGTGAAGAGTGTCCCAGAATTTTGTCCATCAGCTTCTTCCGGGCTCAATAAATACACTGTTCTGTTCCTACACATTCTGATTGATTTTCGTAAATAAGACCGCAAACTATATCGAGTAATTCTCAGATCTTTTTTGTATCTTCTGCCAGACAACGCTATAGATGTTCAGGCTCATTTATTCATCCGCTAACTAGACGTCTCCACTTGGTGTTTCTGCGGGTTCCTAAAACTCAGCAGAATCGAAGCCTAAAACATCATATTTCCCATGAATGCAGCCCCCTTCCTGGTGTTCCCTGTCCACCACGCCGACCATTCCAGAATCTGGGAGGCACCGTCTGTAGTTGCACTCAGGCCTCTCATGCGTGACTCAGTCTTATGATTCAAACTCCTGACGTCTGTCTTATCTACGTGCTCCCCTCCGTGCCTCCCGTTCCTTAAGCGACCCTCACCTCACCTGCATTATCAAACTGGCCTTTGTATTGTTCTCTGCCTCAGGCCTTGCGCCACCTCCAATCTGTCTCCCACATGATTTTCACAGCAAACTTCTCAAGTGGCGTACCTGGCTTAAAACCTGCCGGTGGCTTTCTCTGTCTAGTGGACCAGGTCTGAGCCCTGAGTGAGGCAGGTGAGGCCTCTGGGATCGGTTCCCCGACCCCTCTTCATGCCAGTCACATACAGGCCTCCTGCAGGATTGGGCCCGGCCGTTACTGCATAGAAGGGACTACTGTCCTTTGCTAAGTTACCTAGTCCTTGCTGAGCTGGTGAACTTGTGTGACGGCGTGGAGGACACACGCCGCAGACCCTCTGCTGATCTGCCACTTCCCTCACGTGCACCGAGGATCCTGAACACACGGGCAGAGGCTACTGCTTATGAGTGAGTGAGTCAGGGGGGGACAAGCCGTGTCTGCTTCACGTCGAGGGAGGTCTCAGATGATTACTTTCTTTTCAGCGTCCTGCCGGAGCGTCGGCCTGTGTCTGGTCAGCTCTTGCGTGGCTATCTCAGTAGCTTCTGACACAGCGACTCTCATCCTCTCAACCCCCTTTAAAAGGGCGAATGTGGGGCCGGCCCGTGGCTCACTCGGGGGGAGCCGGTGCTGAGGACGCCAAGTCAGGGGCCGAGACCCACTTACCGGTCCTCTCTAAAATAAATAAAGAAAACGGTGAAGGTTACGATGGGTCCGTGATATCTCAATAAAGCTGTTATTTTAAAAGGAGAAGGTGCGGGAAAAGGAAGGGGGGTGGGGAAAAAGAAAAAGAAAAGGGGCCGGTGCGGTAGCAGATCCAGTTCCCGTTCTATCCACTTTTATTCTGTCCCCTTCCCTGGACGCCCCCACCCACGTGGCACCCCGAGCTGAAGTTCCGGCCCACGGGTGGGGGCGTGGCCACGACTCGCTCTGGCCAATGGGATGATGGCAGAGGCGGTGGGCGGGACACGCTCCGATGGGGCTCGGCCTCCTGCAGGGCGGTGCTGTGAGCGGAGCTCGGCCTCTGCGGGCTCCCGGTCCCTTAGAACAGAACCCCTGCAACGGGGGAAAGTGTAAAGAAATGACGTTCACTTCTCACCATTTCGGAGGCCGGGAAGTCCGCAGTCCAGGGTGCGCATCTGGTCAGGGCCTTCCCTCTTCTGGGAGGGGGCTCTGTAGGAGGCCCAGGGACCACCGTGGTGTCATGGAGAGGACGACCCGAGCAAGAGCTCACCTGCTCACCTGCTCCCCTCACAGAGCCATCAGGAGTGCTCCCTGATACCCCACTAAGCTGTCAACACATTATTCCATGAACGGATCAATTCATTCACAAGGGCACAGTCCTCACGATCCAATCCCCTCTTGAAGGTCCCACATAAAACACCATAATCAGATTTCCTATCCTCTTAACACTGTTACAGTGGGGGTCAAGCGTCAATAAATTTGGGGGCATGGGTTGGCCGGTTAGCTCAGTTGGTCAGCGTGCAGTGCCATAACGTCAAGGTCAAGGGTTCGGATCCCCTACCAGCCAGCTGCAAAAAATAAATAAATAAACAATTTGGGGGAGTGTTCAATCCACAGCAATGATATACACATACAATTAATTAAATTATATTGAAAACAAAGATCATCAATACTGAAAACTCACTATTGCTATTTATTTTTCTATTTTTTCCATCTTTTCCTGGTGTTATCTATTACAATTTCTATGCACTTCAGGTTGTTTATGTCTATTGTACGTGCAGGGTGGAGATAATATATAAAAGCCATCTCTTTCCAACTCTGCACATACAGATGACTCAATGGTCTTGAAATCAGCCACAGTGGGAGTATTTACACGACAGATATTGGCAGAGGTGACAAATATGTGTCCCCACTCCAAGAGCCTATTAAATGTTTACCAGCACACCCTTCGTGGTCCTTGTTTCTCTATGTGCCTGGAGCAAACCCAAAGGTTGGCACCAAGAACAGGTGAGCCAAGATGACCCACTCATGGCCAGCTGACCCACAGGCGAGAGTAGACAACCATGCTGTAAGCCACCGAGCTTGGGGGTTGTTTGTTACACAGTACTATTATAACTCCTGCTGACTAATACACCAGGTGGCCACCTCATTGGACTGAGAGTGCTTCAAAACTTTGAAGCCCAGTGCAGATGAGAGAATCTGTTAATGGTGACAGCGTTGGGTCCAAAGATAGCTTGGAGGGATAGAAAAGCTTGAGATATAGGTTCAACTCTGGAAATTGTGAGGTTTTGGTTAATGGACCCCACTTCTTTGAGCCTATGCTGTTAAGAGAGAATGGAATAGCCCTTATGTTTGCTTCTGTTTAACTTGTGGACAAAGACTTACAGGCTGGTACCCCCCAAAAAAGAAAGAACGAAAGAAAGAAAATCCTCTTTTGCAACCCAGAACTCATTGTTCAGTATGAGTTTTGATACTGATGAGTTTTGATACTGAGGCAACACATCATTCCATAAAATAGAACATGTTCTCCACGTGTCTAAATGATACGGTTTGATAAGTGTTGACTTCACCTACCCCCTGCAACTGTCAGCACAATCCATCACCCTCACCAGTGTACTCATGCCCCTCTGCGACTCTCCTTCCTTTGCTGTCTTCTGGCCCCAGGCAATCTTATCTGCTTTCCGTTGCTGTAGATCAGCTTGCAGTTTCTAGAGCAGAGATTCTCCCCCTCAGCACTACGGACATCAGGGCCAGGTCTTTCTCTGTGGTGGGGCATCCCGGGCACTGCGGGTGCTGACGATCGTGGCCTCCACACACTCCATGCCAGGAGTACCCCCCAGTCATGACAACCACAAATGTCCCCACACATGGCCCTGTGTCCCCCATGAGCAGAACCTCCCCAGGTGAGAATGACTGGATTAATCTTTAGTTCAGCCCCCTGGCAACCACCATTCTACGTTCTGTTTCTATGAATCTCTAGGGAAAGTCCTAGAGTCCTAGAGTCTAGTGCTCTTGTGAGTGGAATCACACAGGCTTTGTCCTTTTGTGTCTGGCTTATTTCACTAAGTATAATGTCCTCAAGGTTCAGCCACATGGTAGCATGTGTCAGGATTTCCTTCCTTTTCATGGCTGAGTAATGTTCCACTGTGTCACTGGGAATAACGCTGCTGTGATTGTGGGTGTACAAGTATCTGTTTAAGTGCCTCTATTTAATTATTTTGTGTGTATATACCCCAAACTGGAATTTCTGGGTCATATGGTAATTCTCTATCTAACTTTTTTGTCATTTTTGTTTTGTTTTGTTTCCTTTTCTTGGCAGTCGGCTGATCTGGGGACCCGAACCCTCAGCTTGGTGTTATCACACTGTGCTTTCACCCGCTGAGCCAACCGGCCTGCCTTCTGTGGTTAACCCTTTGAGGAACCGTCAAACTGTCTTCCCTCGCAGCTGCACCGCTTTGCAATCCCACCAGCAATGCACAAGGGTTCCGATTTCTTCTCATCCTCTCTACTCTTGCTATCTTTTTGGTTTTTTAAATAATACCATATTCATTTATTTACGTATTGGCAGCTGGCCAGTACAGAGATTCAGCCCGGGACCTTAGTGTTATCAGCACCACCCTCTGACCAACCGAGCTAACCAGCCACTTCCATCGTGGACTTTTATTCCACACTTGGCCCACCCTGGGTGTCAGGATGAAGGAGGAATGAGACGTAGTCCCTGCCCTGTCCCTGCTCAGAGCAGGGGGAGCAGGGAGCTCCCTCCCCACAAACCCTCTCCTCAGCCTGCCCCCGAGTGCCCTTCTCTGCCGCCCTCCCAGCCCCAGCTC
>NW_007731437.1:93907-145550 GCF_000696425.1 Galeopterus variegatus | reverse complement strand
AGTGTGTCCCTCGCCCATGGGCTTTTAGCCCCGCAGCCCTGTATCCTGGGCGGCAATGGTCGTGAAGGGAAAACACTGGAAGTAACATATCTGTCCATTGACAGGTAGCGACTAAAACGACCACTCGCGATTAGAATCAGAAAACCAGACAGCTTTATAAACGATCGCACAAAGGTACTTGCACGAGATTCCTAAGACGGCTGCGATGAATCCCCACACGGTCAGTGGTTGAAAACAGCACATGATTCTTCAAGGTCAAGGGTTCGGATCCCAGTGCTGGTCAGCAGCCAGAAAAAACAAAACAAAGGAAAACAAAAAACCCAAACAGCACCTAATTAGTTTGCAAGATTCTGGAACTCGGAAGTCCTAAAATCAATGTGTGGGCAGGGCGGGCTCCAACTGGAAGCTCGGGTCCTCCTTTCCCAGCTTCTAGAGGCGCCTGCAGCCCTGGGCACGTGGCCCCTTCCTCTGTCTGCAAAGCCAGCAGCGCAGTGTCTTCCAGTCTCTCTCTGACTCTTACCGCCCTGCCTCCCTCTTATGAGGACCCTGAGAGGACATTGGCCCCCAGGTAACCCAGGATGACCTCCCATCTCAAGGTCCTTACCTGTTGTGCCATATTAAGTACCATATTCACAGGTTCCAGGGATTAGGACATGGACATCTTTCAGGGCTGTTATTCCGCCGACCACAGCAACCAGGACATATTGGTGAAAAGATCTCGTTTGTATGAAAATACTTTCACCCACAAGTGGAACAGGCAGAGACCAACGTGTGTAAATGCAGGCAGAAGGGTCTGGAAGGACACAACCCAAACCACTAGCAGTGGTTTCCTGTGGAGAGGGGGATCTGGGGCATGGGGTTGAGGGGTTTTGGAGAAGGTCCCGAGACAGAAAAGCCAAAAGATCTGACTTAGGCTGTACAGGACTGTGGATTTACACCTATCGAGTGGCCATGGTTGTGATGTGGGTCATTGAAAGTATCTGACAGGAACATAAATCACGGTAGAAAGGATTATAACCTATAAAATAAAAATATCCACAAGTCCATATGATATAAATTGAATGGACAACTTAGTTTATTTATTTATTTTGTCCTTTTTTTGATACCGGCCGCACCGCGCTCAGCCAGTGAGCGCACCGGTCATCCCTATATAGGATCCGAACCCGCGGCGGGAGCGTCGCTGTGCTCCCAGCACTGCACTCTCCCGAATGCGCCACAGGCTCGGCCCTGAATCGACAACTTTAAAATGGGGAATGACAGACAGCAAACTTTTGCATTTTAATTAGCAAAAGTAAAAGGAAGCATGGAAGTGGAAAAAATCACCACTGGGAGACTACACTGTCACATGTGCAGGTAAGAGTAAAAACTAGACGCTAAAATCTCTGGGGCGCAATGAGGTGACAAACAAGACAGTCACGGAGTCACAAAGTGCCTTCCCGGAGACACTCATTCATTATGAAGGGAAACACAGTATCCTGACAGCAGAGAAACCAGCAGACAACACCTTCCTCAAACCATCAAGGTCAAGGTCACCACAGTAAGACATGGACATCAACTGCCTCCTGATGTGGGCCACTGAGGAGGGCACAACATCGACTTCTGTCGGATTCGCGCCGAGCTTGCAGGACCTGAACGTGATTGCCAAGAAATCTCTGACAAATGCAAATTCCAACTGGGAACGGTGTTAGTTGCACGTTTTTCATAGTTTCTCTTTATAGACCCAGGAAGTTTCTGTCTATTCCTAATTGGCTGAGTTTTTTTAAAAACCTAGGGCTGGCTAGTTAGTTGAGTTGGTTAGAGCGCGGTGTTAAAAAGTCATCTCAATGCAATTGTTTTTTGAAATTCTTGATTTTTGTTTTATTTTTTTGGTCTTTTTTGGCAGCTGGCCAGCATGGGGATCCGGACCCTTGACCTTGGTATGACCAGCACCACGCTCTCCTGAGCTCACCACCCAGCCCTCACGAATAATGCTGTTTGATTTTTTTTTTTTCCTAATGTTAAACAAACTTTGCCTTCCTGGACAAATGTAGTTGATCATGATGTGTTACCTGTATTATATTTTTCATTTTATTCTACATATTATAACATTTTATTATAATTATAAAAAGTCATATTTAAAATGTTTTATTATAAATACAATTTGTAAAGTATATGCCATTTTTATATATTGTTGGATTTGATTTGCTAATACTGTGTTTAAAAGTTCGGCGTCTATATTCATGAGGAATATTGCTTGTCCTTTTCTTTTGCTTTTTTTTGGCATCTGGCTGGTATGAGGTTCTGTATTTCTTCTTTTTTTTTTACGAATTTTTAATTTTTATTGCAACATAGCCGATCGTACATATCTGGGGGGTACAGAGTTTAATGTGAATGCCTGTGTGCGACATGTGATGCTCCAATTAGGATAATTATTATATTTAACAATATACAACGCCATCGTTTTTCGTGGCCCTTTCTTGATTCCTTCTTTCCCCCTGTATTTCTTCTTAAATGTTCGATAGAATCCACCTGTGAAACCATCTGGGCCAGGACTTATTGTGGTAAAATTGTTTTATTACAAATTTAATGTCTTTTATACATACGAGGCTATTCAAATTTGTTATTTCTTTTTGAATGAGTTTTGGCAATTGGCGGCTTTCAGGAAAGTTGCTTGTTTCTTCTAAGCACGTGACAGTCTTTTTCTGCTAATTCCCCCATCCCCGTCATTTCTTCGCTTTACTCGTCCTTTTTTCCTCTCGTGGTTATGGGTTATATTTTCTTGACTCTTCACATGTCTCCTCAATTTTTATTGAACTCTCATCCTCATGAGTTTTGTGTTAAATCCTAGGTTTTGTTGTTTTCATTTAGAAAATATTGGACTTTGTTCTGGCTGTCACTTACATTACTTGTAGATTATTTGATTGTTTTGAGACTTAAAAATCTTTTTTAGGGCAGGTTTAGAACAGACTTCCCTCCAGGGCTAGGTTAGCCCTAAATAAGGTATAACTGCTCTGAGGCTTCTTCTGGATGCTTTATGTAGTCAATGAATTTTCTCCACCTTCACTGGTGGGTTCTCTAGGAATTCCCAGACTGGGAATTGCCCTATCCCCAGCACTTGTTTTTTGCCGGGGCTACTGGAATTTCACCATATGCGTGTGCAGTTTGCTATTCAGCCAAAGACTCAAGGGAAGTTTTATAAAAATTTGAGTGCTCTTCCTTAGTGTGGTTTCCTGCTCTCCAGTACATTGTCCTGCAATTCTAGCCACTGTGGCCTTCCTTATCTCACATCTCAGTCCACTCTATTCCTGAGACCACTGGGTTCTGTGTCACTTTCTCTGCCCTGAGCTGCGGCTGGGAAGTTGCCTCCAGTAGAATGCTGGAGCGATCGTTTCTTCCCTGCAGTCAGGGATCACAGTCCTACACTATCTGGAAACCGTGGTTTCATATATTTGTCTAGTTTTCCAGTTGTTTAGGCGTTGTTTTCAACAGCTGGTCAGGATTCATTGCATCGATATACCGGAATTTACATACCCAGTTTCTGGTTCTCCCATGTATAATTATATATGCGACATAGGGCAAGTTACTTAACTCTATCACCACAAGTTAGTTTTGCCTGTTCTTGAACTTCACATCATTAGGATCATACCGTGCACACTTTTGTGCCTGGCTTATTTTGCTCAACGTCATGTCTATGTAATTCATCCATTTTGTTCTGTGTCAATATTTTCTTTTATTCTCTCTCTCTCTCTTCTTCTTCTTCTTCTTCTTCTTTTTTCTTTTTTTGTAAGCTGGCCAGTACAGGAATTGAACTCTGGACCTTGGTGTTACCAGAACCATGCTCTAACCAACTGAGTCAACTGGCCAGACCAATTTTTCTTTTTCATTGTTGCATGGTATTCCATGATAGGAAAATACTATTTTTTTATCCACTTTCTGCTGATGGACATTTGGGCTGTTTTGGATTTTTGACTGCTATAAATACAGCTGCTATGAACATTCTTGTCCAAGTCTTTGGTGGGAACAGCAGTGGGATTGCTGGATCATAGGGTATACATATATGCTAGCTTTAGTAGATAATGCCCAGGTTTTCCAGTGTAGTTGTGATGTTTTACAATCACACCTGGAGTACATGATGGGAGAATTCCAGTTGCTCCACATCTCTGCAACCCTTTTTTTTTTGGTGGCTGGCCAGTATGGGGATCAGAACCCTTGGCCTTGGTGTTACAACACCATGCTCTAAGCAACTGAGCTGACCTGCCATCCCCCAGCAACTCTTGATATTGCGTGTCTTTCTAAGTTTAGCCGTTCCTGTAGGGGGTGTAGAGCTACCTCGCTGTGGTTTTAATTAACATTTCCCTGATGACTAACAATACAGAACACCTTTTGCATATACCTATTCACCATTTGGATACATCAGTTTGTGAAATGTGTGTTTGTCTTTTGCCATGTTTGGACTGGGTTGTCTTTTTCTTTGTGGTTTACAAGAATTTTTGTTTGGTTCTGCTTTGTTTCGTTCGAGTGTACTCTGGATATGTCCTTTTTATTTATTCGTGAGTTTTGGCGGCTGGCCAGCACAGGGATCAAACCCTGGACCTTGATGTTATCAGCACCGGCCAGCCCCATGGATATGTCTTTTGCCAGATACGTGTATCATAAATACCTAATTTCCCTTCGTGGCTTGCTTTTCACTGTCTTCATGCTGTGTCCCGGTGGGCAGGAACCCAGCGTATCTCATTCACCGCTGTATGTCCAGTGCCCCTTACTATGCCTGGTCCGCATTAGGCGCTCAATAAATATGCATCGAATATGTCTTAACTCTGGCCTCAGTTTCTTCCTGTGAGCATGTCAATCCCTGTTCTGACCATATCACAGGATTTTGTGAGGCTCCAGGAAACAGGATATGTTCAACGCAGCGTCAGCTTTTAGATGCAGAAAAGGCGGAGCAGGGTCCTTCCCCGGGAACTTGCCGGGGAAGCTCCACGTGGGAGCCCCGCCCACCTCAGACCACGCCCACATGCGGCCCCGCCCGTAGCTGTCACTTAGCAAAGGGGCGGGGCAGGGCCGGCGCTCCTAAGGGGCGTGGTTAGAACCAAAGCGAGGAAGAGGGTGGAGTTGCGGAGGGCGCTAGCCTATGAGCGCGCAAAGCTCGGAGACGGAAAGGGCAGGGCCTAGCCGCCGGGGAGCGCGTTGTCCGCGTTTCCATTGGGCTGCCCTCGTCGTCAGGGAAACGTGGTGTTTCCACCCCCGCCCCAGGCTTATGGGCGGGCCTTCCTGAAGGCGGGACTTCCGGGGGCGGGCGGCGGGGACCCGGCGCCGCCGTCAGCTGACCCTCCGCCATCTTGTCCGCCATTTGCCAGAACTCTTGATACCCCCGGGCCTCCGCACGGCGCCGGGCCGCGGGCCTCGCGGGGCCGGAGCCCGAGGGTCGCCGCGATGGCCCTCAAGATGGTCAAGGGCAGCATCGACCGCATGTTCGACAAGAACTTGCAGGACCTGGTCCGCGGCATCCGCAACCACAAGGAGGACGAGGTGAGACCGGCGCGCCGAGCGGGATGGCCCGTCCTGGCCACCGCCCGGCCCCGGCCCTTCCCTGCCCGCCAGGCCTGTGGCCTCCAGCCCGTCCCCGCTCGACCCCGAGGTCCCGCTCCGGGCTCCGACCCTGCCTGCCCGGGGCCTGGGGCGCCCCCTGGAAGTCCTTTAAAGTCCCAGGTTTCCTCTTGGCCCTTGCCATTGGCCTGTTGGCAATTCTGGCCAGGACATGTCAAGTCAGGGCCCTGGTTTCCTCATCAGGAGACCGTCTTTATGACCTGGGGGGTTGGTACTCAGGTGTTCGCTTCTGATTCCACCTTTTGGAGAGCAGGGGATGATAATTCAGTGAGTGTTCCAGTTCCCACCCCCGCTCTCTTTAAAAAACCAGCTACCCTGTAGACTACATAGTAGGCTCTTGTCTCCTACCCTGCTGCATCCCCAATGAAGGCTACTGACAGTATACTTTTTTTTTTTTTTTGGCAGTAATATAGTTCCTCCCAAAAGTTTCCATTGTATGATAAATTTTAGCTTCAAACTTCTGTGCAGCATCATAGAAATGAGGCGTAGCAAGCTTTATTTATTTATCTTTTCTTCACCACTGTGCAAATGAGGAAGCAGTGACTTTGAGAGCCCGTGCAAAGGCAGAGGGGTTGCGTGGAAATTGTGCCCCCCAGCAGCGGTTCTCGGATCCCCTGGGGGAAGCGCTGTTAGAAATGCGGCGCCCTCGGCCCTGCAGCTGATGTCCTCCCTCCCCGAGCCTCAGTTTACCCGCTCGGAGAGAGATCCGGGCCCGCCGCCCCACCCCCGGGGAAGGACCCCCCTCCGAAGAGACGTCGGGGGTCCCCGAGCGGCGGTCGTCCCACCTGTCTGCGCGTCCGGATCACCGGTTAAAAATGCGGGGTCCCGGGCTCCGCCCCAGACTCCGCGTTGGGGGACCTTCCGTGGGAGGGCGAGGCAGGGGGACCGGGTCGCTCCCCGGAGAGACCCCGGCTAAGCGCGTGTCTAGTCCAGGTCGCTCCCCGGCGCCTGCTGCAGATCCATCCGGGCGGGGTCTCAGGGCCTCGCCGCCTGGGCCCGGGGAAGGAGCGGCTGCGGGGGCGGTGGCTCCTGGAATGGGGAAGCCGAGGTCAAGTAGGAACCCCAAGTCCAGGGCGAAGAAACTGTTTTCCAGAAGTAAAATTGTAGCTGCGGGTATCATTTCCTTCCCGCCCTTCCCTCCCCCCAAGACATGACCTAGATTAGGTAAGAATGGGGACAGCAGGTGGCCACCGAGTGTCTGGCTTTATTAGGCAGAGGGCACGTTAAAAGGGCTCTCGCCCCATGTCTGCCTGCCTGCCTGCCTGCCGGCCTTCACGCCAGGACAGCAGCCTGTCCTGAAGCAGTGCGGCTGTCTGATACCTGCCCAGCAGGTCTGCCAGATGCCATCTGGGTCCTCTTCACAGCTGCGCCCAGAGGGACAGAAGCTAAGGAAGGAATTTGCCGGGAGACACTAGGTGCCCTCTGGCCTGGTCCCTCTCAGAAGTGGCCTGATCTGACCACGGTGTGATGAGGTTACTTTCGTTCATCTCCAGCTCCCCTCCCCTTGCCTTTGGTTACACCTTGTGTCCTTTCCTGAGCAAGCCCTAGCTGCTGTTGTTGCAAGGTGTACCTGACTCATTCTGTGTGATCTTCAGTTTCTTTTTTAGTTGAAAGAGTAGCTGATTGGCCTGGATATTATTTACTGAGTGTGCCTAATGAAATTTGAAATGTGGTTTGCTCCATCAGATGACTCTTTCTGCACTGGTAGGATCTCCTGGCTTTTTTCTCCCCTCTCCATTCAGTGGATGACACTGAACAGCCTGTCTGGGATCCTGAGGATGGGCCACCGAGTATGTCCAGTAGAGGACTGCACACTCTAGTCAGGGTACCACATTTTTAGGGGGGTGTGCCCATTGTCACCAGGATGTCCCCCGAGCCTTGGTTTCTTCATCTGGAATTGATGTGAATTGGCAGCACCTTCCCCACAGGTATGGGGCCTGTTAAATGGGGCTGTTGCGGGGGAGGGGAAGGTGGAAGCTTTTTTTTGTTTTAAACTTTTTTTTGTCATGATAGTTTTTTCTTTGTTTTTCTTTTTGGTGAGTGGCCTGGAAGGGGATCCAAACCCTTGACCTTGGTGTTATAACACTGAGCTCTAAGCACCTAAGCTAACTGGCCAGCCCTGTGGAAGCATTTTTAAATAGCACAGGCCTAGACTGGTGCTGGAAGTCCTTTAAAGTCCCAGGTTTCCTCTTGGCCCTTGCCATTGGCCTGTTGGCAATTCTGGCCAGGACATGTCAAGTCAGGGCCCTGGTTTCCTCATCAGGAGACCGTCTTTATGACCTGGGGGGTTGGTACTCAGGTGTTCGCTTCTGATTCCACCTTTTGGAGAGCAGGGGATGATAATTCAGTGAGTGTTCCAGTTCCCACCCCCGCTCTCTTTAAAAAACCAGCTACCCTGTAGACTACATAGTAGGCTCTTGTCTCCTACCCTGCTGCATCCCCAATGAAGGCTACTGACAGTATACTTTTTTTTTTTTTTTGGCAGTAATATAGTTCCTCCCAAAAGTTTCCATTGTATGATAAATTTTAGCTTCAAACTTCTGTGCAGCATCATAGAAATGAGGCGTAGCAAGCTTTATTTATTTATCTTTTCTTCACCACTGTGCAAATGAGGAAGCAGTGACTTTGAGAGCCCGTGCAAAGGCAGAGGGGTTGCGTGGAAATTGTGCTTCATGAAGTGTGCGAGACCCAAGCCCCAGTTCCTGGGCTTACCTAACTGGGCAGCCTGGGAGAGTCCCTTGTTTCCTCATCTGTGAGGGGTGACAGTCGCCTTTCCCTTTGCTGAATGGTTACAAGGATGTGGGTGGCATGGTCTCTGTAGGCACCATGGCACCCAAACCTCAGGCTGTGACTGCTTAGTGGGTTGTAAATTCAGTTTAATGGGTTATGTTGAATGAGAAAGAAACTAGAAAATACCAGACTGCAGGTGCATAGAATAACTGTCCTTTCCTGAAAGTTTCATTTCCATGTGTTCTTGCTTGTGTGTATCGGCCTGTGTTGGGTTACGGTGCAAAATATACTTCTTAAAATGTATCCACAAAGTTGCAAAATGGTGGTCTGATTTGTAGGGTTTGGGGGCTGCTTGAATCCTTGAGATACAGCGAGGATACTGTTGGCAGGCAGGTGGAAATCCAGTTGGGAATGTCCATTGCTTGTAAAACCTGGTTGGGAATGTCCATTGCTTGTAAAACCTGGCTCTGACTAGGAAAAAAGCCAAGTGACCTAATATTTTATTCTCACAGGCACTTTATATTTTGGGGAAAACTTTTCTTAATCTTCATTTTTTTAATTACAAAATATACCCATAACTTTTAAACTTTAAAAAAAATGAGCTCAATGTTATTAAATAAAAAGTGCAAATGTCTTCCCCTCTATACATCCCCCTAGAGTGACCACTTCTGCCTATTTGGTGGACATACTTGAGTTTTTCCTATGCATAAAAATTGCAGTGGTTCTGAGTGGGTTGAGATTAGTTTGGCTGTTCAGCGCTGCCATCAAGAGCAGGAGGACCTGCCTGGCTATTTCTGATTCCTCCGTGGAGTGGGTGTCCCACAGTTTTTTTAGCCACTCCCCTGTGATGGGCGTTTAAGTGGCTCAGATGGTGCTGCAGTCACTTCCTGGGCCACCGCTGTCTCTGCAGACCCAGGGAGACTAGGTCCTCTCAGGTGTGCTGCCAGTCACAGAGGACCCGCGTGCCTCTGCGGTGGTGGTACCTGCTGCTCCGCTGCTTGGTGCGTCCGGCTCCCAGAAGCTTCCGGTCACATCTCCCAGGCCGGTGCCTCTCCCTCTAGTGGCTCTTGGTAGCACCCTGGGGTGGTTCTCCCAGGCCTCCAGCCGTGGGAGGGCCATTGACTTCAGTCCTGGCTGCTGGGCTCTCCATTTTGTCACCGCATTTGCCAGAGGACACACTGCCACGGCTGCTCCCAGTTAGTGACTGCGCACAAAGGGGACCGAGGCGGACCTTCAGGGGACACAGGGGACCGAGGCCTTTGTATTAATCAGGGTTCTCCAGAGAGAGAACCAATAGGATATGTTTGTAAGTACATGAGAGGGGATTTATTAGGGAAATTAGCCCACGCAATTGTGAAGAGGAGTCCCGTGATAGGCTGTCTGCAGACTGGATGCTGGCAGCATGGTTCAGTCCAAGCCCAAAGCCTCAGGACCAGGGAAGCCAATGGTGCGGTTGGTGTAAGTCCAGGAGCCCGAAAGCTGGAGTCTCGAGCTCTGATGTCCGTGGACAGGAGAGAAGAGTGTGTCCCAGCTCCAGCAGATAGAGAGATTTGCCTTTTTTCTCTGTTTTTGTTCTTTCTGGGCCCCTAGCAGATTGGATGGTTCCTACCCATATTGAGGGCAGGTCTTTCCCACCCAGTCCACTCAGGCTGTCATGCTAATCTCCTCTAGAAACAATCTCACAGACACACCTAAAGGGATAGCTTTACCAGGTTTCTTGGCACTCCTAATCAAGTTGACACCTAGAATTGATCTTTACAGCTTTGCTGAACTTTCTTTAGACTGCAGGGCCAGCAGCAGGGGCCACTTCCATCCAGCCTCTCACGGGAGTTATTGCCAACAAAATCCAGGCATGGGTAGCCCCATCCTGGGGTCAGCTGGGCCCTTGAATGAACCTTTATTCCGCACATTTACTGGCCTGGCTCCCCGTAAGCTGCGGCTGTGTGACTGCTCTGGTGCCCAAGGCTACTGAGGTGCTGGCCCCTCAGCTCTTCGCTGGCTCCCTGTCACAAACCTCTGAAGCCCTCTTTGGGTCCCCTTCTTGCTCAGGGCCTGGTTGGGACTGGCCAGCCTTCCAGGGTGGCTGTGCCCTCCAGGTGAGGCCTGCTTCCCCTGAGGCTCTGGGTGTCTGTGCTGCTGCCTGTTCCTCTGCAGCTGGGGCTGTCTCTCCACCTTGTGGCCTCTCTGCCCCAGCCACAGAAGCCGCAGCCCTCTGCCTCATGGTCTTGGTCTCTCCCCAGGCCCTGGGTGACTTGGGTGACCTGCCTGGTCAGCTGAATATTGGTCCCCAGAGATCCCCACGTCCTAATCCCTGGGGCCTATGGATATGTCTCCTTACCTGACAAAAGAGACTTCGCAGATTAATTAAATGAAGGACCTCCAGATGAGTGATCGTCCTGGGTTATCCGGGAGAGAGGCAGGAGGGTCAGAGGCAGAGACCGGAAGACGCTGCGCTGCTGGCTTTTCAGACGGAGGAAGGGGCCATGTGCCATAGGCTGCAGGCACTTCTAGAAGCTGGGAAGGGAGGACATGGGTCCTGCCCTGGAGCCTCCAGGAGGGACCAGCCCTGCCCACACCTTGACTTTAGCCTAGTGAGGTCCGTGTCAGACTCTGACCTCCAGGACTGTGAGCAGGTAAATCTGTTTTCGGCCACCACGTTTATGGTAACTTGTTTCCCACTGACCAGCCCTTGGCCTGGCAGTCCCTCCTCCTCCCCCACAGTGGTCGCGCCCACAGCCTGAGCCCTGGCCTGTCACGGTCATCTGGTACAATAACTCCATCCCCCTGCATTTCCCCACTCCTCAGCTGCTGCTTCCTTATCAGCATTTAAACATGTTAAAACAGTTCTCTCTCAAAAAAAAAATCATTTGTAAAGAGGAGACTCAGCTACATCAAGTTAAAACTTCTGTTCACTAGGGGCCGGCCCGTGGCGCACTCGGGACAGTGTGGTGCTGATAACAGCAAGGCCACGGGTTCAGATCCTTATGTAGGGATGGCCGGTTAGCTTACTTGGGAGAGCGTGGTGCTGACACCACCAAGGCAAGGGTGAAGATCCCCTTACCGGTCATCTTTAAAAACAAAAACTTCTGTTCACTAAAATAGCCCAGAACAAAATGAAAGGCCAGGTGGCTAGTTGGGGACAAGTCCTTCTAGCCCACATCAAGCGGCTGGTCTCACTCATGTGCACGTGAAGATGGTCACGGCTGTGGAGAAATGGGCAGGGGACGTGAGTGGCGATGTGGATGAGGGGAAACGCTCTGGGCCGGTGTCCTGAGCTGGCCACCGCAGGATACAGCACATCCCTGCGGACCTTCCTTTCTCTGCCTGCCCAGACCAGCTGCTGGGGATGCCAGAGCGCCCAGGCCGGAGTGTGTGGGGTGCCCTGGGTGGGGTCACTCTGTTGTGGCAGGTGGGGCTGGCCCTCGGTGCCACTGCTGTCTGCAGAGACTGCCAGCCACAAAGTCCTCCATAGCAATGTTAAAAGAAAACCAGTAGGGAGTAGCAGGCACAGTTAGTTGGAACAACGTGTTTTATCTTTCCCAGCAGCTCCCAGTGCCGCCACATCACACGTGGTCGTGTAGAAAGCGCGAAGGAGCTGGTTCACGTACTGTGTTCTTGTGCTACCTTTGCAGTCAGCATGTGTTGGTCCCTCGTGGTGCATCTCAGTTTTGACGAGCCACATTTTGAGTGGCTGAGGCTGTGTGTGACCAGCAGCTGCTCACCGGACCTCATGGCCGTGATGCTCAGGGCCACCGTCAGCTTCTCTCTGTGCTCCTGTGATGAGGCCTCCGCATCCCTCTGCCTCTGGTTGCTTGGTATTTGACCATGGCTGTCCTGGTCTTGCCGTGGATGCTGTCCTTGGGTTTCCTCCCTTCCCCCCACCTGGCATCTGATGTGTCTCTGTCCTCTGGCCTTGCTCCTTCATTCCGTCTCCAGCACAGACCATGGTGCTCGGCACGTGCCTGTCTGGCTGTCCCCTGCACACAGCCACCGGAGGTCTTGGGATGGCCCATGCTCAGTGGGCCCAGACAGCCCCTCCCATACCTCCAGTCCTTCCAGCATTCACTGAAAGGGCATGTACAAAGGCTGTGTCCATTCCCGGTCACTCATTTGCCAGTTTCTAGCCTCTTTTCTGGTCTCCCTGCCTCCCTGCTGGAGTTTAATTGAGAACACCATCCTCTCACCTAGATGTTTGCAGAAGCCGCATCCACAAAGTCACATTTGTCCAGGTTCTATCTAGTACGTCCCTTGGGTACTGCCATGTCAGTGCTCAGGGAAACCTGGCGCGGGGCCCGTTTCCTTGGGAAGGGGCGGGGAGGGAGAGGTGTGGGCAAGAGCTGTAGAGGAGCAAGTGTCCAGATCGTCTTTGGGATTTGTTATCAAAGTAAAGCCACGGCCTTTCTGGATTCCTCCTGCCCTAAATCAGATCAGAGTATTTTCACTTGAGTATGAAAACTTGATGTTTCTGAATACTTGTTTTATTAAAATTTAGTTTAATTGTATGGAATAATAATTTTAAGTTGGGAATTGTAGAATAAAATTTTGAAATCTAGGATAAAGATTGAAGCATGAAAGTGCTGATATTCTATTGCTTCTGACTTGAAAAATGGCACTTTCAGACTGTACTCAGATGTGACCCTCGGTCTACGAGAGTGTGCAGGGCTGGGGTGCATCATCCTGGCCCCACCGTTGGGACTGTGACTTGAAGGCCTTGGCATGTCTGGCATGGGGTAAACACTCAGTCTGTGCTGGCTGCTATTTTTGTAAGATTCCTTTAAATGACTTAAGAGGAAAATAAAGATATCAAGTTTGAACTGAGGTTCTTTTCTTTAAATAACATCCATCATTCCCTAAATCAGGGTCTCTCCCTTTTGACACTGTGTGCATTGGGGCTGGGTCATCCTCTGTGGCAGGGCTGTCCTGGGCACTATACTGAGCAGCGTCCCTGCCTCCTCCCCGTCCCTGCAGGAGCACCCCCCCGCCCTGTCATGACAACACAGAGCTTTCCGTACGTTGTCCAGCATCCCCAGGGGGCAGGGCCGCACACTGAGAACCGCTGCTGCAGGAGCTCTGAGATCGGCTGGTGGCTGCCTTGACCGTGTGCGTGAGAGTGTGAGAGTGCGCAAGATGAGTGGGTTGGCAGCTGTGAGGGAGTGGGTGTGTGATTGGGAGTGTGAACATGTATGAGAGACTTGACTGGGTGTGTGGGTGAGTGGGGGTGTGCGTGTGTGAGTGGGGGTGTGGGTGTGAGTGGGGGTGTGGGTGTGAGTGGGTTGAGGGGGTGTGAGGGGTGAGCGGGTGGATGAGGGGGTGTGAGTGGGTTGAGAGGGTGTGAGCGGGTGGGTGAGGGGGTGCGTGTGTGGATGAGTGTGTGTGTGTGTGTGTGTGTGTGTGTGTGTGTGTGTGTGTGTGTGTGTGAGAGAGAGAGAGAGCGAGAGAGACAGGTGGAGGTGGGAGGCTGGGGTGCGCCTGCTGCTGCCCCTCCATGGCACTGCTGCTCTGTGCTCAGGTTTCCTTGATGCCTCCTTGCCCCACCCGCACCCAATCCATGGCTGGTGCATGTGGACTGTCCCCTAGGTGGAATTTCGCTGCCCCTTCCTAGTTTTTGTCCCCAGAGCTGTTTACACAGACCTCATGTTGTCCAGAGTGGTGGTGTTGGGCAGTGCCCAGTTCAAGGGCCTGGAGGCTAAGATGAGAGTCCTGTCCACCATCCACTACCTGTGTGACGTGCATGTTGGGCCACCTCCTGCTGCCTGTTTGAGAGTGAAGCAGCCTCCTGAGTCCACTGGGTGGATGCCTTTCAGCCTCGGGGGCTGCCTGGGTGCAGGCAGATGATCAGTACTGAAGCCTCACAGGTGCTGTTGTCCACCTTAGGGACGAGCTAGCTCACAGACTACAAGTGCACACAGAAGTGGTGCGGTGGGATCGTGTCACAGAGCAGAAAGCCAGGCCGGATGCCCAGTGCCGTCTCATGATTCCAGCTGAGCCAAGTTGGTGTTTTCTTTGAACAGTTTCCTTGAGGTATGATGTACATACCGTAACATTCACCTGTTTTACGTGCGAAATCCAGTGGATTTCAGTATGCTTACAAAAGCGTGCAACCAACAGCACAATCCAATTTTAGAACATTTCCATCACCCCCCAAAAAAACCTTGTACTCTGGTGACCTGTAATCCGTCATTTCTGTGGGTTTGAGTAAAAGGTTTTTAATAGGGGCAGTGCCACCTCCTGGGCCTCATCTAGTCTGAGCTGAGGGTGACATGAGTCCCAGCAATGAACATAACCTTTCATTGCTGTTGAGCTGCTTGATGTGTGTACACGAAGTCTCAGGAGCTGACCACACACAGGAGGGGACTTGGAGGATGGAGGGGGCTAGGGTTGGACCGAGGTGGGAGGCCCAGCTTGGCAGAACTGGACGAGGCTGAGTCTGACTTCTGTCCTGTTCCAGCGGTCAGTGTGCCTGTCCCTGAACCAGTCCCGCACCATCTTTAATCGCTGGAATTATGATAGGTCTGGAGGTCTGGGTGTGCAAAGCGTCTGGCTTTGTGCTTCTTCAGGGTCACAGTAGGTGTTCTTGACTGCAGAGGGCTCTGAGCCCGTCCATGACAAGTCAGTAAAAACAAGGACAACACCCTAAGTTGTTTCAAAAGTGAAAATGGATTCCATAGAACTTCTGTTCACTTGTGGACTGACTTTCCTGCTTTTGGGTGTTAAAATGTCTTTTCCTGGGGCCGGCCCGGTGGCGCACTGCTATAGTGCGCCGTTTGGGAAGTGCAGCAGGCGCTCCCGCCGAGGGTTCGGATCCCACATACAGACCGGTTCCCACTCACTGGCTGAGCGAGGCATGGGAGCAACACCGAGGGTTGCGATCCCGTTGCCGGTCCCGGTCCGGTACGGGCGCGACACTGAGGGTTGCGATCCGTTGCCGGACACGAAAAAAGACAAAAAGGAAAAAAAAATGTCTTTTCCTTTTGAAGTGATAGTGATCGTGGACAGTGACTTTGTTAATTCTCGTCAGAGGGGTAAAGTAATTGGTGAGCCCTCCACTGCCCCCCCCCCGCCCCCGTTAGTTGTAAACATTTGAATGCTTGGAATCTCCGCTTTAGACCTGTCACTGAAACATCCTGTGCACGGGAGGTTCTGTTGGTCTGAACTGCAGCAGAGCCCCCCAAGACCAGAGGCTTACTGGGCTTCCCTCGTGAATGGGGTGGGCCATCCCTCTGGTGGTGGTGGGCTCCTGGGCATGTGTCCTGCCAGCAGCATTCAGCTCAGTAGCCTGTGTGTGGCAGAGCGTGTAGGCAGTGACATGTGTGGCACATCTAGAGCCACACAGGAAGTACCTCTGGAAAATGCCAAACGTCCAAGTCAGTGGTCTTTGAGCGGGATCGCACCCCAGAATCAGCTGTGGAGCTTTGTGAAAGTGCAGATCTTCTGGTCTCACCCCAGAGATTATGGCTGGCTTTGTCTAGGGAGAGGAAGAGGGCCCCAGGGAATTCTGCTGTGCAGCCAAGGCTGAGATGGGCTGCTTTCTTATAGCCCCAAGGAGTTCAGGGTAAAGGAAGCGAGTCCTGTGTTAAATTATGCAGCAATTACACAGGTGGGGAACCCTGCGTCAGTGTCAGGTGCTTCATTTGCTCTGTAGAGAAGTGTGAGTTTTGTGTGGATCTGGCTGAGACCTGTGAGAAATTAAATCACCCTGTGTGTCTAGTTTCCTTTTTTTTTTTAAGTGTCAGGGTATGTAGCCATTTACACTGTCTACCTTAAAATATTTCTAATTTATGTTTTTAATGTAATCTTCTGGGTGTAGATCATGTCCCTGTACCCTGACCAATTCATTTTTACCCCCTTCTTGTAAAAAGGGGAGTAAATTTTCTGCTTTTCTGTCAGCAATGCTGCATGGAAATAAAAGATTGATATCTTTGCCCTTTTCTTACATTTCTTGTTTTAACTTCGTATAACTGTCTGGGGTAAATATTTAGGTACTTCCAAGTGAGTATGGATGTTTTTTCCAGATGGTCAGTATTTTTCAGTTCTCTCCCTTCCTGCCTGCCTTGAGCCTCTCACCGTCTCGTGGCTGCCCTTAAGGGGTCTGTCCACTAGGGTCTTCCTGCAAGGCCTGCCGCTCTTGTTTGCTCTCAGGTGCAGAGTGACCGAGGTCACTGAGCTCTTTATTCTGCCTTCATCCCTGAAGGACATTTTCTCTGGATGAGTTCTGAGCCGACATGTTTTCCTCTTGGGTTTTGAAGTTGCCCTTCTCTGTCTTCGGGCCTCGGTTGGTCCAACGACATCAGCCACCACTTGGAGCCTAAAGTGCCATCTTTCTCTGGCTGCTTTCAAACTTTCTCCTTATTTTTGATTTTCAGCATTTGAACTGTGATGTGTTTAGTTGTGGAGTTCTTTGTACGTATCCTGATTGGAGGGTTGCTGAGCTTCTTGAACCTGTAGATTTATGTCTTTCACCAAGTTTGGGAAATTTTCTGCCATTATTTTTCAAATATTTTCTCTTTCCCATTTCTTCTCTCCCAGGACTCCAGTCATATGTGAGTCACACCTTTGGATGTTGTCCCACAGGTCCCCAAGGCTCTGTTCATCTCCTTTTCAGACTTTCTTCTCTCGTTCAGACTGGGTGATTTCTGCTATTCTGCCTTCAAATTCACTGACTCTTTCTCTTGTCTTCTCCAATTTGCTGTTAAGCCCATCCAGTGAGTTTTCTAATTTCAGGTATTATTTTTCAATATTAGCATTTCCATATTGTTACTTTATGTAGCTTTTATTTCTCTGCTGAGGTTTCCTGTCTTTTTGTTAATCATGACCATGTTTTCTTTTCAGTCCTTGAGAGCAGGGCTTTTGTTGCTGAATTGAAATCCTTGTCTGTTCCAACATCTGGGTTTTCTCTGGGCTGGTCTTTTTTGGCCATCTTTTCTCCTGAGTAGAGGGTGTTTCCCTGTTTCTTGTTTTGGTTAATTTTAGGTTGTATCCTGGACGTTGGGAATGATGCATTGTAGACTCTGGATGAGCATTGTGTGGGAGTGGTGAGGTGGTATCTGTTCATCAGGCAGTTTGCTTGTCTGGGCTGGAGCTCCTAGTTTGCTCCCTTGCAGTGGACAGGAAGTAGCTGATGTGTATTTCCTTCGGCTTCAGCTGCGCTGTTGAAGCATGCCCCACGCCTACCTTGTTTTGGGGTCAGCAAGAGATTTGGGCTGAGTTCACCTGCAGAGTGTGGGTGCCACCTACAGTCTCTCCTTTGGGAAGTACATCCTTGCCTCCCAGCACTGTGCTCACCCCACACTCTGTCGCCTCTTCTTCCAGCCAGTTGGATGGTAGGTTTTCCATTTTATCTCTGGCTGCTCTGGGTGGGGCTCAAGAAAAGCCGTGACAAACAGATGCTTACCCAGGGCTATTGCTTTTGCTTGTCCTTCATTGCCCCCTGATAACTGTTTTTGGAAAACGTCTGCAGAGGGCTTGGTCCGAGAGGAGCTACTGACATGTCATCAGGCTTGAGCACCTTCAGGCCCTCCCAAGAGCCGATAGAGAGTCCCAGAGTTGCGATTTGCTCTGGGGTCCCTGGACTACCTAGAAAACAGACAGGTGCAGATCTGCCACATTGTGTTTATTCCTTCATCCGTTGCTGGGTGTTGGGTGGTCTCTATTTTGAGCTCTTATGACTAGCACTGCTATGAGCGTTCATGTACTGGTTTTTATTTGAACGCCTATTCCCAGTATTCTTGGGCGTACACCTCAGAGCAGAATTGCTGGGTCATGTGGTGACGACTCCTGTGTTTAACCTTGGGAGGAGGCTCCAGCCCATCTTCCACAGCAGCTGAACCATTTTATATCCTGCCCACTGTGTGCAAGTGTCCAATTACTTCAACACTTGATTGTCTTTTTGTTCTCTCCCTGTTAAATCATTAACAGTCACTATCCATTGAGATGCTGGAAAGGCTCATCTTTGCGCCATAGACAGGAACTGAGGATCTTGGAGCAGGATTTAGTAATTTGAAGCGCATTGGAAGAATACAATGATACTTGTTCATTGTTCTGAGTCTTGATCATAAAATCTTCACCAAAATGTGCTGTGGTCAAGAGGGCACCTGAGTAGCTGTGGCTCCTCTCCCCAGGCGTCTGGGCTGGTTGGTGGTGGCTGAGGGTCTCAGGCCGGGCCGGGTGTGTTCCTGGGTGAAACCAGTGGCACATGGTGATGGGGCCATCCTGCAGAGCAGCACCTGGAGGGTGCGAGGTCAACGTCAGGGGCTGGGGACAAGCATTGATGGGCGTGCTTGCTGACCTGGACAGTGCAGGGGTGGCGGGATGGGTTCCAGTGGTTGTAGCTCTTGGTCCTGTTGTCAGATCGTGGAGGGGGCTCCTGTGCTTTGTGGGGTGCTGGGCAAGTGGGGGCCAAGGCAAGCTGGCCTCACAGGTGTGGGACCACACGTTGGCTGCCAGAGGCACCCCCAGCCCCTCAGTGTCCACTGTTCTCCTCATGGGAGATTTGGGTTCTCTTTGGGGCTGATGTGGCAACTTGGTTGCTTGTCTCTCGCAATGCGATGGAGCCTTGTGCCTGCCGCTCCCTGAGGGGACGTCTGCTTATCACTGTGGACCTCATGCGTCAGCCTGCTTGGGTCAAAACTGTCCTCAGTGGTGTTTTAGTAGACATGCTGAATGAGTGAGTGAGCCCAAGAGAATGGAAAATGTTCGTCCACACGAAAACCTGCACACAAATATTCATGTAGCCCGAGTCACGGCTGCCAGAGGTGGAGATGGTCAGCCTGTGCGCCCACTGATGAGTGGATGAATAAGTGCGGCACACACGCGCATACTGGAATATCATGCGGCCGTCTCCACATCTGGTTCCAGAGTATTCTCATCAGCCCACATAGAAACTGTACCTTCCCCATCCCTCTTTCTAGCCCCTGGTCATCATTGATCTACTTCCTTTCTCCGTGGATTGGCCTGTTCTGGATATTTCGTGTAAATGCAGTCGCAAACTATATGGCCTTTTGCGTCTGGCTGTATTCTGGAACAGTTATTCTTAAATGTTTTAGCTAGACATTTGTAATTCTGTTTCTCTTGTAGGCAAAATACATCTCTCAGTGCATTGATGAAATCAAGCAAGAGCTGAAGCAGGACAATATAGCAGTGAAAGCCAACGCCGTCTGCAAGCTGACCTATGTGAGTACTTCCTAGTGGCTAGGCACGCCCCGGCGCCCTCAGGCTTCATGTGTACTCCATGTCTGATGTCTGTCCCTGCGCTCTATATCCATCCTTCTGTCTGTCTCCCTGTCCGTCTGTCTATATGCCCGTCAGACATCCATCGATGCCTTCCGCTGTCAGGTGGCCGTGCAGGGCTGACTCAGACTTGTGGGAGAGGTGTGCTCTGACTGTGTCCACTACATGGCTGGCGTGGGCAGTGGTGGGACATGGGACATGCTGGTGGCCTAGCAGGAGCCCCTGAGCCAGCTTCCCAGGGTCCCATGGAGCCTCTTCTGAGTGGAGGCTGGCAGGAGCGCCGCCTCTCCCTTGCAGTCTCAGCTCTTAGCACAGGCTGGGACAGGAGCCTGATGGGTGGAGCTTGACCTCTGAACCTTCGGGGGCAAGTTCCCTGCTGGGTAGAGTTCCCCACTCTTCTGGCCTGTTTCCTTGTCAGGAATAGGGAGACAAAGGGCTTGTCCTGGGGGGTTCCCTGGTGCTGGCATTTGTCTCATTAGACCTGTTAGGAGGAGCTGATTCACCTATTGTTGGTAGGGGAATTTTAACCAGTACCAGTAAATGCTAGATTTTCAGTTGCAGGATATTTGTTCTCTTTCAGCGTTTGTTATTAACCTGTCTCTGTAGGGTTTTTTTGGTGGCTGGCCGGTACAGGGATGGAACCCTAGGCCTTGGTGTTATCAGCACCACGTTCCAACCAGCTGAGCTAACTGGCCAGCCCAGTCCTGTAGTTGTTAAATGTAAGAGTCATTTGTCGAAAGAAACAGAAGGCCCTGGTGTACGTGTTAGATGAAGTTTGAGTGTTAGGACTGCAAACAGTTTGTTCTTCCATGAGCTGGGAGGGAATATTCGAGGTTGTGGCTGAATGCCTTTGTCTCCGCTGTGGCTTGAGAATAGGAATCACAGTGTCTTCCTCCTCAACAGCTACAAATGCTGGGATATGACATCAGTTGGGCCGCCTTCAACATCATAGAGGTGATGAGCGCCTCTAAGTTCACATTCAAGGTGAGTGTCGGGCGAGGGGCGGCACTGCGGAGAGTCCAGCCCTCATGAGCCTGGTGCCCCCTGTCCCCAAACCGGCCCCTTCGCTGGGTTTCAGATGGCAAATTTATGTCCAGGATGATTTACTTCTTTTTTTTTTTTATTAAATCCTCTTTTTCAAACCTCTTTCTGAAAATCATTATTGAAAAGTCAAGAGGGCCAGCCCGGTGGCGCACTCGGTAGAGTGCGGCACTTGGGAGTGCAGCGGCGCTCTCACCGAGGGTTCGGATCCCACATAGAGACCGGTCCACTCACTGGTTGAGCGCGGTGCGGGCGCGACACTGAGGGTTGCGATCCCGTTGCTGGTCGCGGTACGGGTGCAACACTGAGGGTTGCGATCCCGTTACCGGTCACGAAAAAAGACAAAAAGGAAAAAAAAAAGTCAGGAAAATGTGGGAATTACGCAGCAAGGTGAGGTGGGTGGGGAGACCACATGATCACGTCCCTCAGAGAAACTGTCAGCAACTGTGGCAATAATTAATATTATTCCCACTGAAGTTTATTTTTATGTAATTGATAGTATATCTTATTAAAAGCCTTTCTATATTTCAATATTCATTAACTGAAATTTGATGTACAAAAAAAGCAAAAGAAACCCCAAAAGAACAAAATACCTAAAACCGCTAATGACCTGTCCCAGTATTTCCCAGGCTTTCTCCACGCAAACACCACCTTCATGGTTTTGTCAAATTATGTAATACTGTGTCCATAATATTTTTCTTTCAATTTGAAGTAATATCAATAAAGTGATGGGTTTGTAGGACTGATTCTGTATTTTATTTTATTTTATTTTATTTTTTATTTATTTATTTTTTCCTTTTTGTCTTTTTTACTGACCGGTAACGGGATCGCAACCCTCGGTGTTGCGCCCGCACCACGCTCAGCCAGTGAGCGGAAACCGGTCTCCACATGGGATCCGAACCCTCGGCGGGAGTGCCGCCACACTCCCAAGCGGCGCACTCTCCAGTGTGCCACCGGGCCGGCCCTGATTCTGTATTTTAAATTTTATAAATTACAAGGAATTTGTAACTCTTCAGAAGAATTAATCCAGCACTAACCATTGCACCCAGAGGCCCCACTTGTCTGTCCCCTTGCATCACTGCGTCCTGGACACGTTCTGAGCATTTTTCCTTCACATCGTGATGATCCTGCTTGTGAACAGCTTTGGACATTGTTTTCTTCTCAGTATCATAACACGAGCATGTGCCCCATGTCAGCCAATTTTCTGAAAGTAGTTTTCACACCTGTGAGATTTTCCTGGGATGGATGACGGCTTTTCTTCATGTCTGACCTGCGGGACAGTGGCTGGCTGTGCTGCTGTTCTGTGGGATCTCACATCCGGTCCTGTCCGGGCTGCTGCAGCCCTGAGCTCCTATCTGCGGGTGATTGCCATGGTCGGCTCAGCTTGCTTTGGCAGACGTGGTCGTCCTGCCTACAAGTCACTCTCTGGGAAGAGGTGAAATCCCAAATCCCATCTTCACCAGAATTGGGGTGGCTCCCTGTGCACATGTATTTAGATCATTGTGTGCATTTGGGACACTTCACCCTGGCAGAGAGAGGTCTGAGCCAACATAAAACCAGCATCAGGACTCGCCACATAGGCTCATAAAAACAGTTCCCAGCTGCCTGCAAGTTAGTGGAAATGCAGAATGTTAGTACCAGGACTTGATGGTTTTGGCAAACTTTAAAAGGGCATTAAGTTTTAAAAATCACACGCTCCCAGCTTTGGGGGAATTTCCTTGTTCTGGAGTTTTGAAGAAACTCAGCTTGGTTCGCAGATGGCTTCCTGGTGCCCTGGCCAGCTAGGGGACCTGCCGCCCACCTGTGTGCTCAGGTGTCCGGGCTGCAGGAAGCTGCCGCCGGGGCCTGGGGCCGTTTGGTATAGATGCTCCGGAGCAGGGCTGAGAGGAGGGCTGGGGGCTTTCCGGCGGGGCCTGGGCCGTGTCCCGGCTCCGATGCCTCTGTCTGTTGACTCCACAGCGCATTGGCTACCTCGCTGCTTCCCAGTGCTTCCACGAAGGCACCGACGTGATCATGCTGACGACAAACCAGATCCGCAAGGTAAGCTGCCCTGTGAACCCGCAGGCCCCACTGCCCCCTGCAGTGCTGTCCCCTGCTGCTCGATTGTCTGTCTCCATGCTGGCTGTCCTGCCATTTACCTGTGGTGAGCAGGATGTGCTGGGATCCCTTTTTCTGTTTGGTTGTTTTGGTGGTTGGCTGGGATGGAGAACCTATGACCTTGGTGTTACAAAGCTGCACTCTACCTAACTGAGCTAACTGGCCAGCCCCTTAGACCCCCTGACCCCAAAGGTCAACTGACCTCGGGTGCCCACAGCCCCCGGGAGGGTCCCACATGGCCACTGTGCTTTCTCAGCAGACACGAGGAGATGCGCACGGTCTGTTCTGGCGGGTTTGGGATGCTGGAGAGCTGCTGAGCACCCTTGTTCTCATTTTCGCGACAAGGTGCAGGTGTTCAGTCACACATAAACTTTTTTCCATTTTGAAATGGTCTTTGAAGACCGTTAAGTAATTGCTTTCCTCCATGGCCTCAGCACTTGGGGCATCTTTTGTGTCCTGCCTCATTAGAGAGCAGTCAGGGGTGTAGGAGAGCCAGAGGCCCACCTGCTAAACGGAGAGCCGACCCCTTTCCAGCCCAGACCACACGTCAGGGCCACAGCCCCACGCTCGTGGGTGGCCGGGTGCAAGGGCTGGACCCCATGAGGTGCCCTTGCCACTGCAGGGTGATGGGGTTTGGGGCTCCCAGGGCATGCCATGGGGCTGGCTGTATGGGCACTGGCTGGGGCACCTGGCACAGGATGAGGGGCAGCCAAGCCACTGGCCATGCTGTGCCTCCAGTGCTAGGAGGCCCCTCATGGCGTGGCTTGGGGAAGGTGGACACAAGCAAGGTCACGGAGCTGAGTGTTTCGCCTAGGCCGCAGGTGGCAACCAGTGTAGCTGCCATGGGGCTGCAAGCGGCACAGTCGGCCCCGTGCTGCTGGTTGGGTGCCACACAGGAGGGGCCTGGTGGGGCAGGAGGGAAGTGGGTTACCAGGACAGAAGCTGGAGGCCTAGCAGGGAAGAGGAGGCTGACAGGGCTCTGACAGGGTTACCTGGATGCCAGCCTCTGGCGAGACGTGGCCAGGGCTCAGGCCCAGCTTTGGGTCTTGTGCTGGCTGTTTTGGCACAGCCCTGTCTCCTGCCCGCCCCTCACTACAGACATAGATCTGTCCCTGCGTCACCAGGAAATGTGTTTGAGGTGTGGGTTAGGTCCCGTGTGCTGGGGACCACTGCAGCCCAAGGCACCCTTATGAATGGAGCCCACTCTGGTGCCTCAGCTCTGCTAAAAAGATGGGGTGGCCACAGCTGCCTCCCACTGCCGCTCCCACCTCTGCCTGTTCCAGCCCCACCTGTCAGCATTCCACTCTGTGCATGTGAGACCTGACAGGAGCATGTCCCCAGACATTAGCAGTCCCCGTGACATCTAAAACATAACCCCCGTGAAGGACCTTCTGGGGTGGGGGGCTGCGTGAGTCAGGCCATGTAAGGCTGGCTGCCTGGTGACTTTCTGAAACTCGACAAGCCCTTCTTTCTACAATGTCTTCTAGCAGCTTCCACAGCGTTTCTGCTGCTCTTCCTACAACTTTTTTTTTGGCGGCTGGCCGGTCTGGGGATCCAAACCCTTGACCTTGGTGTTATCGGCACCTCAGCACCACCCTGTCCCCAGTGAGCTAACCGGCTGACCCTCTGCTGCTTTTCTTCGGCCCTTTGGTAAAGGTCCCGAGGGCTGTGCTGAGGGCTCTGGTGCTGTTGTACCTCCTGGCCAGGGCTTGCATGTTTATCACCGCAGTATAGAAGGCAGCTCTTTAAATGCCTCTTAGTGTGTCTATGTGTGTACATATGGTTTGGGGAGGTTCCTTAAGAAACCCTCCCAGGAGCAAGGCTGTGACATCAGAGGAGCATGTTGCTGAGTGTGGCATTGAGCAGCATGTGCCTCGGGGTTTGGTGGGAGCTGTAGGAATCCAGAGCTGCCAGGGCATCTGCGGCAGTGGTCAGCTCCTCCTCTTGTGTCGTGGGCTGCTTTTCCTGTTCTCTAGAAAGATGAGTGACCCTCAGGCCCAAGCTTCTCTGAGCCTGTGGGAGGGACCCCGGTGTAAGCAGAGTCTCCCAGGGTTGTGTCCTGCAGGGCTTCCTGCCCACCCTGTGCTTTTGCACAGTGGGGCAAGCTCCATGCTGTCCCTAAGCCCGTGGTTGGTGGCAGCGTGGCCGTGATCACATCCCTGGGACACTGGGCTGTGCTTAGAGCCAGGGCCACTGTCACCTGGGGCTTGCGGGGTTCTGCGCATGAGCGTCTCTCTCCCGGAGGAACTGTGAAACTGGGTTCTCCCCTTGTCTTGGGGACAGACAGGCTTGTCCTAGCTCCCTTCTTGGTGATGGTGTGGAATTGGCTCTAAGCTGTCTCTCCTTGACCAAGTTAGCTCCAGAACCCCTGCAGCGGGGAGGCAGGCAGAGCTGCACCCGCGTGGCACCGCCTCCCGCTGAGCCCTCCTCCCCTCCCTTTCCAGGACCTGAGCAGCCCCAGCCAGTACGACACTGGAGTTGCACTGACTGGTCTGTCCTGTTTTGTTACCCCAGATCTTGCCAGAGACTTGGCAAATGACATCATGACACTGGTGAGTTTGCGAATGTGCCGCGACCCTTTGCTGTCGCTCCATGGATGGGGCCTGGAGAGCTGAGGTTAAAGCGTCACGCCAAGGAAACTTGGCTGCGAAACTGGGCGAGGGTCGCTGGTGCGTGGCCTGGATGAGATGGGGACCGAGTTACTGTCACCCCCTCCGTGACCTGGTGGGGCCTGTCTTGGACCACTTCTGTTCCTGTGTTTCTGAGTTCATGTTTGAAATCATCCTTCCGGGAGAAGGAAGGCGGGATGGCACTGGCAGGTCCGGCCTGGCTGAGGACGTGTGCCCCGAGGCCACCCGTTTTCTGCCTGAGGTGCAGATGGGGCGGCAGTTGTCCCAGCAGCAGCGAGCTTCTGTGTGATCCTCTCTCCTTCTCTGTGCTCGCACCCTTTGCTTTTCCCCTGACCACAGTTTGACCTCTTGTGGCTGCGAAGTCAGTCGTAAAGGCAGATACCCCAGGCTAGTCCCAATCTCAGAGGTGTCGTAGGTGAAGTTCTAAAACACAGAAGTCCTCTAGAAATTGTAGTCCTTGGACTGTGTGCCCAGGTGAATCTGCAGCCCATTAGGAGGACCTCTTTGTGCTTTCACTTAAAAAAACAGCAACACGTCAGCTGGAAAGGTGGCTGGATTCCTCCCTGGGGGATTCTGTCCTTGCGTGATTAGCCTGCTTGCCATGAAGATGTTTAGTTCTTGGCTGGTGGTCTCGAAGATTGTTGGTACCGCCTGCCCAGCATCTAGATCAAGGGTCAGCAAACTCGGGCCCCAGAGGCACATCCAGTGCTGCCTGTTGTAAACCAGACTTTATGGGCACACAGCCCCGCCCTTGCCCTAAGTGTTGTCCATGGAGGCCTCAGCGGTACAGCGCGGAGCCACATGATCATGACGGAGACGTCCAGCCCACAAAGCCAAAAACACTGGCTGCAAAGCCTTTAGACTGTGCCAGCCCCTCTAGACTGAAGCAGTTGGGAGCCTGCAGCGGGTTATGATTTGCATGCTATGGATGTCAGGCTAGTCAAGGTGGGGTGGAGTGGTTGAGGCCCCAGCAAGGGGAGTCTGGAATGCCACTTGTGTCCCGCTCTTGGACAGGCCTCGCAGCCTGCAGAGCCCAAGGCCACACGTGCTGGGTCTACAGGCTCTGTTCCAGGCAGACTAGGTTTCCCTACCTGATCTTCCCTCCAGGGCCTCCCTGTGCCCCTCCGAGGACTAAGACCACCGGAGCAGGAGGTGGTGGGCCTCAGCCTCTGGAGGGCAGGCCGGTCCATGCCACAGGGAGTAGGTTTCCATTCTGCCCAAGATGCCGCTCTCTAGGCCCTGGGGTGGGCGAGCAGTGCACAGGGTACAGGGTGCAGGCCACAGCCCGAAGGCTGGGAGCTGGAGGGGCTGGAGGGAGGGGTTCCTCCTGGTGTAGGAGATGAGATGTGGGGATGGGGGGTGGGGTGGGCTGCAGGTGGGGCCAGGAGCACAGAAGAGCTGGTGCAGGCTGGTGGCTGTTCTCTCCGCAGATGTCACACACGAAGCCTTATATCAGGAAGAAGGCCGTGCTGATCATGTACAAGGTGTTCCTGAAGTACCCCGAGTCACTGCGTCCCGCCTTTCCCCGGCTCAAAGAGAAGCTGGAGGACCCCGACCCTGGTGTGTGCACTTGAGTTTCGACTCTGGGGCGGCTCAGCCAGCACTCGGGGAAGGTGGTGGGTGTTGAGGAAGGAAGGAGGTGGGGAGGGCTGGACCGGGGCAGCCACGACTGTAGCAGACTGAACGAGGTGACCCTGACATGGAATGTGGGAGGCTATGGGTTCCTCTGTGGCCTGGAGGGACAGTAAGATCCCGTGCAGGAAACTTAACAGTAGGGACAAGAAGAGCCTTAGTTGTGAGGCCAACAGTGTCCCCGAGCTAGAGATGGGGTGGGGAACAGGCTAGACGACGTGCCTGCCTCCCCTGCCCAGGACTAGTGCTGCCAGGGAGAACTCTCTGGGTGCAGGGGATGTTCTGGACCACACCTTCCTGCACAGGAGCTACCTCCAGCCTCACGTGGCTGTGGAGCATTTGTAGTGTGGCGACTGTGAAGGCCACTGACATAAGCTGAAGTTGAACAACCACTGTGGCCCTGGCACCGCACCGGCAGCGTGGTCCGAGACCACATGTGTCTGTAGAGACCAAACCTGCCAACAAGAATCCTGAGGCTTCTGATGTCGTGGCGGGAAGGCTCAGTCACTGAGGACTCCTGCACCCGCCCACCGGACTGAGGCTGGGCCCGTGTTTGTGGCTGAAATCCCAGCCCTGTTCTCTTCCCTGACCTGGTGGAAGGACATGGGGTTGGGGCCATCTTCTGGGTCTGTGCTGAGCATGGGATGACCTCCCCTGTGCTCGCTCCTGGCAGTTATGCCATCTAGTGGTGTGGCCTTGGTACCCTGCCTTCTCAGAGCACCTGTGGGCAGGCTGCTTGTGCCCTTGCCCCAGGAGATCAGCCTGTGGACTCGTGTCCCTGTGACACAAGGAGGGGACAGAGCCAGGGCACTTCTGGGAGCTGCCGCAGCCCACAGACCCTCCTCTTTGGTCATGAGGACTGGGAGGGTGGAAGGCACATGATTATTGAAAGCACTTTGCAGGATTTCTATCATACCACAGCCCTTCCACCCAATCCAGCCCTTTCCCCGTCTCATACATGAGCTGAGTTTACACTGTTAGAGACTGACTTGGGGGGTGGTTTTTTCCCAAATTGCCTTTTTTTTTTAATTAAAGTTTTTAAAAGTTCTTTTCATTTTAAAGTAACGTCAGATTTACAAAAAGTTGAAAAATAGTACAAATAATTCCCACATGCCTTCCCCCTGGCTTTCCCAAATTTTCTGTCTTATGTAACAGAAGTGAAATCATTAAGACCAGGCAGTGGACACTGACATGGCCAAGCACTGACTTTACTCCCATTGGCCAGTCACCCAGGCACAGTTGGTGCCCTGGACGGCATCTGGGCCCTCACCCCCCGCTCTTAGCACAGACCCCCCCCCAGGTGAAAGAGCACAGCCCCCAACAGGTGCCATCCACCCTTCTGACCCACTTCACCCACTGGCTGCAGATTTGAGGATCCCCACAGCCCCCTCAGTTCAGTAATTTGTTGAAACACCTCCAAGAACTCAGAGAAGCACTTGCTCATGATGGTGGTTTTATCGTGAAGGACACAGCTCAGGAGCAGCTACATGCAGGGACCACAGGGCATGGTCTGGGGTTCTAACACAGGCTTCCATTGGTGCCTGGTAGGGCCAGGGTCATCACCCCCAGCACACCCTACGGTCACCTGCCAGGAGGCCCCAGTCTCGGGGTCCTGGTCCTTATGGGGCTTTGTACACAGGGTACAGTGATGGGATCCCTGGCTGTGAGGTTGAACCTTGGGCTGATACCATGGGCTCAAAGCTCCCCACCCTCTGATCATCCCAGGGGCAGTCTTCCTGATGACCAAGTCCCTGTCATGAACTCAGCCGTGATCCTGGGGCTCATGGATGAGAGGTGTTCCTCTCACTGGGACAGGATGAAGACCAGGCAGTTTTCATTAAACAGCACAGTTGTTCCACCCACGGCCCTTCGCTGGTCTGGGGAATTTCCCTGTCAAGCGTCTGGACCTTTTCTGACCTGAGTCCCTCGTTGTCTGTCTGTTATGCCTGGGGTATAACATATATTGTAGGATGTTCTCAGCCGGGCATTCTCCCGTGATTGGACTGAGTTCTGCATGTTGGGCAGGATCCTCCAAGCCATGGTGCTGTGTCCTGCTCGGCCCCGTGCGGGGTGGCCTGCAGCGTCCACGTTAACCTGGGCCCTAGGCTCAGCGGTACCTGCCAGGCTGCCCTGGGGGCACATTGAGCCTTTCCCTTAGTAATTGATAAGTGCCTCGTGGGGAGCTGTGTTGAGCCTCTGTAGATAGCCTGCTTTTCCCTGCCAGTTTGTGTCTGTGGATGACCCTTCCATGAAACCATGCAGCCCTGGGGTGTGGCGGACAGTGCTTTTCTGTTTCTGTCCTTCCTTGTTCATTTGTCTGTCAGGACTCTGTGCAAGAGGAATCCTCTGTTCTTCCCCATGCACACAGTTACTCCCCTGTTTGTTTACATCAGGGCAGATCCTATGGCTCACGATCCATGTGTTTTACTCACATTTTTGCTGATGGCTCTTGGACCCCTTGTGTGGGTTCCTGTGCCCGCCTGGCATCCCCCTTATTTTTCCAGCTCCTCGCTTTCTGGCCCCACACAACGCCAGATTCACATCCACCTTCTCTGCTCAGGCCCTGGGGTCTCTGTTGCTCCAAGCAGCACTGGTTCTTTTGTGGGGAATGGCGTGTAGAAGCCAAGCTCTGCACACCAGGGGTGCTCCAGGCGCTGGGGCGTCGGTGCTGCTCAGCCTGTTCAGCATGCAGAGCTGGGGATCTTGTGCGTGCCTCCACCATGACCTGCGCACACCCGCACCCGCACACGTGTATTCACACACCTGCGCCTGCACACCTGAGCCCACACACCTGTGTGCACTGCTGTGTCTGTGAGCTGTGTGTGTCAGCAGCCATGAGCTCGCTCCCACACCTGCAATTCCAGTCCAACCCCAGGACCCCTTATGATGGAGACATACCCCTTATTGGTGGGGAATCCCTCCCTTGTTGATGGGGATGCTTCCTCTTATTGATGGAGACGCCCCCCTTGTTGATGGGGACATGCCCCACTTATTGATGGGGACGTCCCTCCCTTGAGAGGATGGCCTCACTTATTAATGAGGATGCCCCCCCTTATTAATGTTGACTGCCCTCTTATTGATGGGGATGCCCCCATTATTGATGGGGACACCTCTCATTTATGGAGACACCCCTCATATTGATGGGGATGCCCCTTGTCCACAGGGGTTCAGTCAGCAGCCGTGAATGTCATCTGTGAACTGGCCAGGCGCAACCCCAAGAACTATCTGTCCCTGGCCCCGCTGTTCTTCAAGCTGATGACATCCTCAACCAACAACTGGGTCCTCATCAAGATCATCAAACTGGCAAGTACTGCTTGGGATGGGGTCCCTGCAGGCTGGCAGCCCTGGAGGGTGTGGTGTACCTGTCCACACAGTCACAACGAAGGCCACATCCAGCTGCTACCTGCTGTGAGTGATGTGGCTCCGCTTGTCCCGTAGTTTGGTGCTCTGACGCCTTTGGAGCCGAGGCTGGGCAAGAAGCTGATCGAGCCTCTCACCAACCTGATCCACAGGTAGGCACCTGGCCCCTGCTGCCGCCTGCTGGGGGTAGGGAAGGGAGTTACCTGGAGTGGGGCCTCACAGGATCCTGAATGCGGTCATCACAGAAAAAGCACGCACAGCCCTGTTGAGGTTGCTCCCGTCACCGAGCTGTGCCTTGTGGCATCCTTCGCTCTTCTGGGACCCCAGGGCTTAGGGTTTACCCTGTTAAGTGACTTTCCGAAAGAGCAACGGCGGAAGGAAACAGAAGGACAGTGGTTAGCTAGTGAGATGGGCCTGGGTGTTGTAGATAAGGCACGGCCCGCTGTTGCCTTGTGGCTTGGGTGGCCTTAACTGGGCCTGTCACTGGCCACCTACCAACTGTTCTAGGAGCTTCCAAACTACTTAGGGTGCCTACAGTGTGGGGGTTGCACTCTGGGGTTTCGTGGTGCTCATGACAGGTGCTGCAGGCAGTCCTCCTCCTGGGATCTCACACACAGGCGTCGTGGATGCGGGAGGAGCCAGGAGCCAGAGTCTGCATCCGATCTAGGCTCCTGTGCTGAGCCTGGGGCCTGGGCCAGATCTCTGCTATCTCCTGAGATGTAGTTCTTTAGGTCATAGATGGTTCAGACATTGAAAATTAGATAAACCTCTGGTCTGGGCTTGGGACATTTTTGGTTTTAAACAAACAGCAAACACTGAGTTGACAGTGTGGTTGTGGTTCTCAGAGAGGATGAAAGAGCAGCAGTGGGTTTCTGAGACCTGGAGATGAGCCAGCTCTGACAGGCCTGCTCTCCTGGAAGCCCAGCCCGTGCGCCACCTCCGGGGCTTGCCAATTGGGGGTCGACAGTGTCACCCTCTGGTTCCTGCCGCCTTGCTCAGGCCCTCTGCACGGTCTGTCCTGGTCGTCGTTTGATGCCACTGCTGCTGGCCTTGGGGCTGTGGACTCCACACCTTCTGCCCATCTGTGCACGGCCATGTCCCGCTGCCCCTTGGGCTCTCCCTGTTGGGGTAGAACCACATGGTGGTGGTGAGGGCTGCTGGACTCTTCTCCATGCTGCCGGAGACACTGAGCGAATTCGGGTTTTCTTCGTGGGTATCACAAAGTTGAGAGGTTAGGGGAAGAGGGTCCTGTGGCAGGAGCTTTTTGGGCCCGGCTGTCTTTGATTATTAGAGCGGGATGCTTTTGTCCCTTGCACAGATTCTAATGACGCTAGTGGGAGTGTGGTTGGCTGTACTGTACTGACGTGGGGGTGGAGGTGCCAGGTGCTGAGACACCGTGGGGCAGTCCAGAGACGCAGTAGGAGGCTCAGGCTTCTTCCTTTGCAGAGGAACCAGGACCATGCCCCAGCCCCAGCCCCACCCAGGGAGGGCGAGTGGCGCCATCGGGCCGTGGAGGGGCGGCTGCCATCCTCCTCCTGCTGGCTGTTCTCTGGGAGGCCACCTAGGCCAAGCCTCCAACAGAGCACTGTCCCCATGGGTCTGAGAGACTTACGGGCCTGGGTCTTCACACCACTTCCCTGTTTTTGTCTCTGCAGCACGTCTGCCATGTCCCTTCTCTACGAATGTGTGAACACCGTGATCGCAGGTGAGAGCCGGCACTTGCCCTGCTCTGGAAGGGCAGCAGTCGTTAGCAGGGAGACCTTTAGGGTTTCAGAGGGGGGGATAAGAGGGTGCCAGGCCTGGTGTCCCCGAGCGCCACCCTGCAGGGCAGAGGGGAAGGCTGGGTGTTGGGGCCTGCACAGCTGTGGGCCTCTGCCACTCCCACGAAACTGCACTTTGCTGAGCCATTAAACACGTCTGAGCTGCCATGTCAGCTCGCCCGCAGATGCGCAGGTGTCAGCATCCACAGCAAGAGGTTTCATGAGGCCAAAACCCATGTGCCTCACACCCAGCGGCATCCGCAGGGCCTGCTGTCCACTCCAGCTGATCTCAGAGGGTCTCTTCAAGACAGCTTGTTCAGTTCGGGGTCCAGCAAGGGCCATGCAGTGCGTTTGCTGCTGTGTTTCCTTACTGTTGATGATAAATGAGAGGGCCCCTCGCCCCTCGGTTGCACCGTCTATTAGAGAAATGGAATCGTTGCTCCTGGACGGGGCTGGCCATCTTCTGGCCCCACATGTTTCTTGTGGACTGCCTGTTAGAGCCGGGCTGGATGAGGTTCCGCTTCTGACCCTGCCTGTCCCTGCCCAGAGCTGCTAGGAAGCCCCAGGCTGGGGGCGGGTGGGGTGATTGCACGAGCATGTGGGACGTAGACCTCACACCTGGAGTGGCCCACGTTCTACAGAACTTTCCCTGGACAGGGATGCCTGTTGCTCTTGGGGCTGGGATCGCCCTCTCAGCCTGGGGGGTTGAATTTGGCCTTCCTGACCCTGGGACCTGGCTGAGGGTGGCGGGAGGAGGACAGCCAGGCCTGGAGTTACAGACAGCAAGTTGGGGTCCCAGGACCACTCTAGGCACAGTGATCCACTGGGGGGGCTCCTGGGACTCAGCGTGGTCGTCCTTTTGGCTGTGGCTTATTACAGCAAAAGGACCCGGAGCAGAGTTGGCTCAGGGAGAAGGCGTGTGGGGTGGATTGGGTTGGGGGAGCGCAGACATGGCTTCCAGAATTGTCCCCCAGGGGAGTTGCACTGGACACGCTCCATCCCCAGTAATGGGCCGTGATGACGTGTGTGAGGTGTCATCCCAGGGAAGCGTACGGAGTCCCAGTACCCTGGGGGTCTTCTGGGAGGGGTCATGCAGTCCTCCCTGCCTGGCAGGTGCAAGATTTCAGACTCCAGAGGGAAGGCGGGTTGATCTTAAACCATACTGCATGGGCAGTGTAGGCCCAGGAGCCGGTCCTGCCAGTGAGGGTGGGGCCACGAGGTCCAGGTTCCTCATGCCAGCTGGGGTCAGCTGCGTGGCCATCTTTCTGAAGAGGCAGCCTTGGGCCTGCGGGGCCACTGTTCTGCTCAGATGCCATTTGGGCCGAGCACAGTGGCACTGTCATCTTGTGTCCCTCCCACTGGGCAAGGGACAGGTGCTCATGGACATGAGTGGCCATCGGGGGATGGTGCTGGGTGGGTATGACACAGGCGTGGCGGGACTCAGAGGCTGTCTGTTGCAGTGCTCATCTCCCTGTCCTCCGGCATGCCCAACCACAGTGCCAGCATCCAGGTACGTGCATGTCAGCCAGCCCCACCCCCAGGCTCGGGACATGGAGGTGGGGGGTGTGTGGCCTGCAGAGTCACTGAGCCCTCAGGACCAGCTGTGCTTCCCTCCCTGTGCTCGTGGGCTGTCCCTGCCCAGGAATGTGCCCTGTCTGTGAGCTTTGTGCCTGGCCCCACTGGGTGTCTGCACCGCATGGGTGGCGCTGAGGCAGCGAGGGGTAACGGCTGCTCCCCTGCAGCCACCCTGGTGTGTCTCTGGATTCTTTTTGTAGACAGTAGGGTTTGTAGACAGCTGTTCTCTGTTCCTCGGGTTAACCACCCCTCTAGTTGCCACCCTGTTTTCTGTGACCTTTGTAAACTGTGCAGACACCCTGTAGCTCAGGCCCCAGGGGCTCCTAACTGGCCTCGCCTAGAGACCACGGGATGGTCACCTCCTTTGTTTTTCCAGTTTTTGGTTCAATGATATTTTAATTACAAAAGAAATGTGCAAAGTGAGTCCCCAAATCCCATTCCCTCCCCAGGGGGCACCCCGTGCGGTTGGACGTCTGCCTGCCCCGTGTATGTTCCCACACACAGAGTGTCTGGTGCAGGTCCACGCTGTTGGGCTCTGCTGCCCTCATGCCAGGTTGTGCCCCCGCGAAGTGGGGTTCTGCCGTGTCCACAGGCAGTCCAACCCCCAGTGCGCTGCTTGGGCCCTGCTAGCTCCTCTCTCTTGCTTCTGGCCTGCGGGACGTGTCTGATCCCTGGGCCCAAGAGCAGGTGGGGGTGGCCGTGGAGGGGACATAGGACAGGCCCAGGGTCAGCTGATGTCACCCTTGGCTTTAAAAGTGACCAGCATTGTGTTTGCTGTTTACAGCTTTGTGTTCAGAAACTAAGGATATTAATAGAAGACTCTGATCAAAACTGTAAGTCGCTCCCCTCCCTGCAGGCTCTCTTGTCCCCGTGTCTTAAGCCTTTGTGCAGTTAGGGCTGTCTCCAGCTTCAGAGAAAGGTGGCCACAGCATGACCAGCACTGGGCCTCTTCCTCCCTGGACATGGTGTTGGCAGGCTGACGGCTTGGCTCGGAACAAGCCTCTGCGCACACCCTTTGGCTCTCTCATGCCCATTGCCCTCATCCACGCGTGGAGGGCAGCCTTCTGGTCCAGGCCAGGAGCTCCCCAGGAGGATCCTGTGCACATGCACACGGGGAGGTGGGGCCTAGCTGAGGATGCATGAACGGGTGGGCATGGCTGTGGGCTAGAGAAGCCTCTTTTGCTGGGGCCGTTGCTTGTGGCCCCTGGTTTGGAGGATCATGTGTTCACCTTGGACTCTCTGTCCTCTGCAAGCTGGGTTTGGTGCAGTTAGGGTGGGGAGGTGGGTCAGTGAGCACCAGGACCTGTGAGGCCCACACAGGCCTGCGGGCAGCTGATGGGCTGCCACACTCTAGTGGTAGCTACTGAGATGTGGTGAGTGGTAAGGGGAGGGCTTCTGGAGGGATCGCTGCCATTGGGGTCTGGGTTCTCCCCCTTCCCTGCCGGGACACCTGCCTCTCCCACTGCACCTTCCCGAGGGTGCCTCGTGTGAACTGTGTCATCCAGGGCACCTGTGGGGATGGCCGGAGGAGGGCAGGGTCCATGGCCTCCACTCCCTGCTGCCAGGGTGGGGCCATACTAAAGCAATGGCCAGCCCACAGCGTGCCAGCCAGAGGGACACATTCTGCGTGCTCCCAGCTTGTCAGGGCTGAGCAGTGGCCTGAGGTGGAGACGGGCCTGTGTGCCTTTGTGCCGTGCCCACTGCCCTGCTCTGGGTCCCCGGCCAGTCACCTCTAGCCGTCTCTCCACAGTGAAGTATCTGGGGCTCTTGGCCATGTCCAAGATCCTGAAGACCCACCCCAAGTCCGTGCAGTCACACAAGGACCTCGTCCTGCAGTGCCTAGATGACAGGGACGAGTCCATCCGCTTGCGGGCCCTCGACCTGCTCTACGGGATGGTGTGTCTGCTCTCCTCCTGGCCTCTCGTTCTGTAAGGGGGGTGTTAACTGGAGGGGCCTCATGAGTCCCCTCACATTCACGGTCAGACAGCTACCCTGGCAAGTTAAACAGAGCCTCTGTCTTAGAGGGGCGGGGAGGGGCTGCGGGCTCCAGGGCAGAGCCCACTGAACAGGCTGAGCCTGGCCACCTGCAACACACCTGACCTCAGGCACCCCTGGGACATGCGGCTTCCCTGCATAGATCTGTGTGTTTGGGCCCGCCCATGTCCTGTGAATTCTGTCTTAAGAAACAGGGATTCGGTGCTTCCCAAGGTAGGCTGGTGGGTTGGTTCTGGCAGCCGTGAGTGATTGAGCGCCTGGCCCAGGTGTCCAAGAAGAACCTGATGGAGATCGTCAAGAAGCTGATGACACACGTTGATAAGGCTGAAGGCACCACCTACCGCGACGAGCTGCTCACTAAGATCATTGACATCTGCAGCCAGGCCAACTACCAGCACATCACCAACTTCGAGTGGTACATCAGCATCCTGGTGGAGCTGACGCGGCTGGAGGGCACCCGCCATGGCCACCTCATCGCTGCCCAGATGCTGGATGTGGCCATCCGCGTGAAGGCCATCCGCAGGTTTGCTGTGTCCCAGATGTCTGCGTTGCTTGACAGCGCCCACCTGGTGGCCAGCAGCACCCAGCGAAACGGCATCTGTGAGGTGCTCTATGCTGCCGCCTGGATCTGCGGGGAGTTCTCGGAGTGAGTGGGCGTGGGGCCCCCATCCCTCCCTGGCTTGTCCCTCAAGTGGGGATCTTGGCACTTTGCACCTGCCCATCCGCTGCCAGGTCCTTCTGGGAACACAGTGGTCTCACACCAGGTTCCAGCAGCCATGGGTGGGTGGCCCAAGAGGTCCTGACACCTCTATCTAACACTGTCCTTAGATTCTCTCTGGGTTCCCTGGTCCCAGGGACACACTGGCTCCCAGAGACAGATGATGGCCCTTGTGCAGGCAGTCTCAGATCTCCAGCCCCACCTAGGATTCAATTTGTCACTAAGAATCTCAGGAGCTGTCACACAAAAACCTAGATTTCAGATTTCTCTTGGGAAGTTATAGGCTTTGCTGCTAGTCTCTCTGCTTCCCCCGCTCCTGGGCCTGGTCCAGTAGGCACTGTGAGGCAGTCGCCCTGTCTGCCAACCACTGTCCCCATCCCTCCTGAGGACGCCTGATCTCCCGGAATCCCAAAGGGGAATCCCAGCAGGCCTGCATCCTGGAGATGCATGGTTCTGTCATTTTCTTGTTGATTACAAGAAATGTGATCAAGTGTCAGTGAGCCGCTCTGTACAGGGTGCTTCATGCTCAGATGGGCCGTCCTCTCCTCACGTCTCCCTTGTGTCCTTACCTGTTAAGGTCGTGAGCTTTCCAGAGCAGCCCGCAATGTCTCCAGGGTTTTCCTCCTTTTTTTTTTTTTTTTTTTTTCCCTCATTCGGCTGCTCTATGAGTTTCTTGTCTTTGCGTTTCCATGTTATAGGCCATTTACAGTTCCTGGTTCCCTTATATTCCATCTCTCAGCCCTTGGTGCCTGCTCAGGACGTGGGAGAGCCCCAGAGTCACCCCTCCTATGAATAGCCTGGCCCCCTTTTCTCAGCTTCTCACCTGCTGGGAGCTGGGGTAAGTATCTTCTGGGGCTGGCATCCATAGGCTTCACCTGCCGCTTGTCCCCCAGGCATCTACAGGAACCTCAGCACACCCTTGAGGCCATGCTGCGGCCCAAAGTCACCACGCTGCCTGGCCACATCCAGGCTGTGTACGTGCAGAACGTGGTCAAGCTGTACGCGTCCATCCTGCAGCAGAAGGAGCAGGCTACGGAGACCGAGGCAGCCCAAGAGGTCACCCAGCTCATGGTCGACCGGCTGCCCCAGTTTGTGCAGAGCGCGGACCTGGAGGTGCAAGAACGGGTAAGGCCAGGCGTGTGGTGCACACGGCCCGTACTGTGGCCCCAGCTCCATGGGGTTGAGCCTCTGAAGGAGCTCTCAGCTACCTTGCAGTTTTCTGTTTCCCAGCAGTGGAACTGGTGAGATCCCCTTGTCATGGCTTCATGCCAGCTGGGGCTTGGGGATCAGTCAATAGGACTTGGGTGGCCCAGGGATTACAGCAGATGGCTGTAGCTCTTCCTGATGCCCTGCGGTGACATGGGTTCTCAGAGAGCCAGACCACACGCTAGTGCTAGGCAGTGCCTGCTGGATCCTGGACCTCTGCAAGGGACGTTGGGTATGTGATGTTGGCCCCAGTGGAGACCAATGACCGAGGAGACCAGTGAGCTCCAGAGGTTTGCGTGAGGCCCGACCTGGGCCCTGCTGCACGTGGGCATTAGTCCGGCTGTGCAGAGCCGAGCAGTGGGCAGCAACCCCTGTGGACATCGTGCCACTTGTCTCAGGGCACAGAACCCCTTGTGGAGTGTTCTCACATGTGGAGCATAGTCCCCTCTGTGGCCCCCATTGTGCGTGACTTGTCTCTTTCCACTGCCTCCTGGTGAAGAAGATGGCTATGGAGGCTGGGTCTCTCCACTGCAAGGGGCCTTTTGTTGAGCCTATTGGCTCTGACAGGGAGTAGCCATGAGCCACTGTCCCCTGGGGCCAGGCTGTCCGCATACCCCTGGCGGTGGCCGAGTGGCCTGCAGGGCACGTGCATCTGACTCCCCACCCTCTCCTCCAGGCGTCTTGCATCCTGCAGCTGGTCAAGCACATCCAGAAGCTGCAGGCCAAAGATGTGCCTGTTGCAGAGGAAGTGAGCGCCCTCTTCGCAGGGGAGCTAAACCCAGTGGCTCCCAAGGCACAGAAAAAGGTTCCAGTCCCTGTAGGGTAAGGATCAAGGAGTGGGGACAGGGCAAGGCATTGTGGCCCCACCAACTGATGTGGTCCCCTGGTGTCAGGAGGGGAGAGCAGCAGCCCCAGGCTGGGTGGGCCGCTCATGTGGACAGACCCCAGCACCGGCTGGTTCTGTGGGGCCGCACTTGTGCCCAGCGCTTCTCCCTGGGGTCTGCTCCCACCCTTGAGCCTCGAGGCTCTGCCTGGTCAGCCACAGCCTCCCCATCTGTGTCTTGTCTCTATGGGGACAGTGATGCCCCAGCTCATGGGTCCTGTGTGGGTGACAGCATTTGGTGACCCCACTTGGGTAGACCCCTGCTGTCATCGTGGTGCAGTGCTTGGCTGGCAGGGTGGCTAGTGCTGCAGTGTGACCGTCCGTCTGGTGCAGCCTGGACCTGGATGCCTGGATCAATGAGCCGCCCTCGGACAGCGAGTCAGAGGATGAGAAGCCCACGGCTATGTTCCATGCTGAGGAGCAGAGGCAGGCCCGGCCCCGGCCGCCTGAGGCCGACGAAGAGGAGCTGGCCCGGGTGAGTACCACTCCTCTGCGTCCTAGGGCATCCCCAAGTCAGGCACCCCGCCTTAGGCACTGGCTTCTTTCACCTGAGCCTGCAGGATCAGGGGTTTGTGTCCTGCTGTCTGCCCAGGAGCGCCGAGCAGATACCTGATGTTAGGGTTGAATTTCATGGAAACATGGAGTGGCTTCTCCAGTCCCATAGCCTCCCCCAAGAAAACCCCCTTAGCCTGATCTGCACGGGGGCCCTGTCTCCGGAGCTGGAAAACTGCCCCATCCCTAGTTCCCTGTGTTGGGCTTCTCTTTTCTGAAGTTAGTGACCTCTCCCTGCATCCTGCTCTCCAGAAGGGGAGAGGAGCAGATCCTCTCTCGAGCCCCTCCTGTCCTGGACCCCGCAGTGGCAGGTGCATGGCGGGGGGGGATCTGCGTGCTGAGCTTTGTGCTGCTCTGCCCTCAGGAGCTGGGCACCCTTAGGCAGGTCACCCAACCTCTCTGATCCCTGATCCCTGAAGTGGAGGTCGAGGCTGTCTCCACTTCTTGGACTAGTTAGTAATAGTTCCTTTTCCCCAACACATGCTCTTTCCAACTTTGAGCCTCAGTTTCCCTGGAAGTAAAAGGCTGACAGTAAAAATCAGAGATTCAGCTTCCTCACCCAGGGTGTTCAGGGAGCCGTTGGAGGTGGCTTGTTCCCCTAGGCATTCCTGTCTGGTGTCCTACGTGCTCACGTCCAGCCCTGTCCCCCACAGCGTCGAGAGGCGCGGAAGCAGGAGCAGGCCAACAACCCGTTCTACATCAAGAGCTCTCCATCCCCGCAGAAGGTGAGGCCTGTCCCTGCACACCCAGAGGGGACAGTGATCATCTGCCTCCCCTGTCCCCAGGCACCCCTTCCAGACAGGTGCCCAGGGGCGAGTGCCCTCAACCACCAGCAGTGCTTGGGCACATCCGTGGGGTGGGTACTCATGGCTGAGGCAGTAGCTGCCGCACAGCAGCACAGGGGTCCAGATGCTGCAGCGAGGAGGAGCTGGAAGGAGATGCTCATCCTGGTTACACAGTGCACGTGTCCACGCTCAGCTGACCGGGGGGGAGGGGGGCAGTGCCTCTTGAAAGGGAAGGGGTGCACATGGGGTTGGGCCTGGGGACAGCACATTCTAGATCTCGGGGTGGTGCCCAGTGCCATTGGTGTGCCCTGCTCCGGCTGCCCATCAAGAGCCCCCCGGTCACACACAGGCAGTGCCTGCTCAGCACTCATGCTCTCCCTGCCCTGGGGCCTTGGTGCTTCCGTGCTTGTGGGTGGATCTAGAAGCAGAAATGGGGTCACATGGGGTCTTCTTCCAGCACAAGGGCCCCAATGTCTCCACCCTCTGGCAGCACTGTCTGGCTTTGACTCCCACTGTGCTGGTGGGCGTAAGCTGATGTTACTTTTCAGTTTGGAGAGAAAATAAGGAATCAGATAAAACTGATAAAAATGTGCTTTGCCCTCTGTGACAGACTCATCATGTTTTGCTCAAATGACATAATTTCCCATGGTCTTTAAGACATGTACCAGAGATGAGTTTCACTCATGCATGCCCCACAGTCCCGGGGTCTCTGGTGAGGCCCCTTGCTGCTGCGGATGCCCTTGTCACACTGGGCAGGGCACCTGCATCCCCAGGCTCATCGTTCATGAGACAGTAGCCTGGCCTCACGAGCCAGTAACGCCTTGACGTTGCCTTCTCAGCGGTACCAGGACACGCCGGGCGTGGAGCACATACCCGTAGTGCAGATCGACCTCTCGGTGCCTCTGAAAGTCCCAGGCAAGTGCTGCTGGCGTGCAAGTGGCCAAGCCCCCCTGCATGGCCACGTGAGCCGTGGCCCTGGGGCTGAGTGCCTGCCTGCCCACCCGCAGGGATGCCCATGTCTGAGCAGTACGTGAAGCTGGAGGAGGAACGCAGGCACCGGCAGAGGCTGGAGAAGGACCAGAGGCGAAAGAAGAAGAAGGAGAAGGCGAGGCGGGGCCGGCACCACCGCCACAGCTCGCTGCCCACGGAGAGCGACGAAGACATCGCCCCCGCCCAGCGGGTGGACATCGTCACTGAGGAGATGCCTGAGGTCTGCCCCCCACCCGGTTGTGGCCTCCTTGGAGCTGGGGTGTCGCTTCTTTGGTCCTCAGTGGGAGGGGTCTGGCCCTGGATGAAACGGTTTTTTGTGGGTCCCCTTCTGCGGGGGATGGGGCACGTACATTTGAGTCTCTTCTGGTCACTGTTTTCCTGGTGGCTGACCCCACCCCTGGTCTGGAGAGAGCGAGAGGCAGGAGGCTTGTCTGCCTGGCGTGGAGGTGGCTCCACCTGCCACGGACTCGCCCTGCAAGGCCAGCCGCCCCTCTCGCCTCAAGGGGGACACATGTCCACTTGTCACTGTGACCCTGCGTGTGTGGATGCTGAATAATGTTCTTTGTGCCTCAGGCCCCTGTGGGTGTGGTTGTTTCTGACAGTTGCACTGTTTCCATCAAGACATTCTAGATGGGGAGGGGCTCTGCCAGGCCCCTGGGGGTTCTGCAGTTGCTGGTTGAACTGGGCACTGAGTTCCTCTCCACCCCCTTAGAATGCCCTGCCCAGTGACGAGGATGACAAAGATCCCAACGACCCCTACAGGGCCCTGGACATTGACCTGGATAAGTAAGTTTAGAGCCGGGTGGATGTTTAGGGGACACGTGGGTGGGCCATGCTACCCTGTGGCCACCACAGACAGGTAGGCCTCCCTGCGGGGGCTTTCCCTAAGCAGCGTTCCTCCTGAGACCCTCAGGCAGGCTCTGAGGGCTCCAGCCCCAGGGCGCAGGGGAGGGGGAGGGAGTGGCATTAGAGACGTTTGGAGGAGCAGGTCCCACGCGCCGTGACCTGGGCGGGAAGACGCAGGGTGCTGCGCAGGCCTGGGTGGCAAGGCCAGCTGCTGGCCTGGTGACCCCACTCTCCTCCTGTCCCCTCCTGAGGCCCTTAGCTGACAGCGAGAAGCTTCCCGTCCAGAAACACAGAAATGCCGAGACCTCCAAATCCCCCGAGAAAGAGGACGTTCCTGTGGTAGAGAAAAAGAGGAAGAAACCTAAGAAGGAGAAGAAACACAAGGAGAAAGCGAAAGAGAAAGGGAAGAAGGCAGAGAAGAAGGAGGTATCCCGGGGCTCGGGTTCTGGCCTTTCCCTCCCTTACCCCAATGTCGTGGGAGCCTGAGTCGGGCACAGTGGAGAAGGGGGTGCAGGCCGAGGGCTGCAGGACGGGGCGGAGCGGAGTGGGGGACTGGGTGGAGACGAAGCCATCCCTGCGCCCAAGTTAGGGGAAGGAAGATGCGTGGAGCAGAGGGACAGTCCACGGGGCCCTGCTGCTTGCTGCTTAGCAGCAAGGCTTTCCAGCCAGCCTGTGCGTTCCTTGTCGGTCCTGCACGGCCGCTGTGTTCGCCGTTGCTCGCTTTTTGACCACTGGGAGCAGCACAGGTCTGCATGCGGGTCCGCGATTGTTCTTCAAGCAGCAGCAGCCAGAGCTGGTAGCCTGTGGCACATAGCACTGTCACCAGCGCCTGGGCTCAGAGGTTCTGCAGAGCTAAGTTGGTCCTGTGTCCTGGGACCATGAGGGTGGGTGGGCCACCTGGGGTGGCCAGCAGGAGGGTCCTGGCAGCCCAGCCATTGTGAGACCAGACACCATTGGCCTTGCTGTCCCTGTGACCCTCTTCCTGGGGTCCTGGCCCACTGTCTTTTCCAAAAGCCTGTTTTCTTGTGGTTTCAGGGTGAGGACTTAGATTTCTGGCTGTCTACCACCCCACCACCTGCCGCTGCCCCTGTCCCAGTCCCATCCTCGGTAAGAGCCTGGCAGGCAGCTTGTGTGCTGGTCCCAGTGTATCCTGAAAGGTCATGCTCAGACCTCTTGAACTTCCTGGTTAGCATCTCTCCATCCTTCGGGACGAAGCGCTTGTCCAGGGCCGGAGCTACCCTCCCGTATCCTGATGAGACACGTGGGATGGGGTGGGGGCAGCCAGGCCTCTGTCACCTAGAGGGTGTCGTCATCTTCTCAGTGGAGCAAGGGACAAGCCTGGCTAGGGGAGCTGCCCTGAGCCCCTCTGTCCCTTCCTAGGGCTGGGGAGAGCTGTGGGCTGAGCCTGGCTGCAGGAGCTGTTCAGAGTGGCATGGAGGAGGGGCCCTCGCTGCTGAGCTGTGAACCCCCCGCAGGCAGCCCTGGGCCCCCTCCAGCCCTGACCATCCTGCCTTGTTGCAGGATGAGCTGGGTGTGGAAACCACTGTCGTCCCTAAAGACGAGTGTGAGGAACCCAGAGGAGAGGAGCCAAAGGATGAGGAGGGAGAGGCTGGTGATCGAGGCCCGGACAAGGTGCGTCCCCATGGCAGGAGGGGTCCTCTACCTGCTGCCACAGAGCAGCACCATCCATGTTGTGATGGGACAGGGCTCCTGTGGCCCGAATCCCCCTGGGCAGGGCAGCCCAGATCGTGCTTTCTGTCAGATTTTGTCACTGTCGTTACAGTTTTCTTTTTTAGTAAGAGCTTTATTGAGGTAAGATTCTCAAGTTGTGAAGGTCAGTCGGCTCAAGTGTGTCATTCAGGGTGTTGGCTGCTTTTGCGGCATTATGCTGCCATCCCACCTGGCTTGTGTCCCTGCGACCTTGATGCAGTTGGCCCCAAGGGCAGAAAACGCAGGGCACTGCCTCCTGGGGGCCGCAGCAGTGCCCTGTCGTGGGCCCCTTGCTGGGGAGGTTCGGAAATTGACTGCAGGCCCTCCTGCTGTGGCAGAATCCCTCCAAACAGAAGAAGAAAAAGCACAAGAAGAAGGAGGAGCGGCCCAGAGACAGGAAGAAGCCCAAGAAGCAGCAGCAGCCCGAGAGCGCGGTGGGCCCCGTGCAGAACGGCGCGCTGGAGGAGGAGCCCCTCCCGGTGAGGCTGGGGAGCCAGCAGACCCGGGGTCCCCACCCCTGCCTGCGGGCGGCACAGTCCCCCACGCGCCCTCACTCCCGGGCTGCGCACTGTGCTCTCGGAGCTTCCCAGCTCCTCGGTGTTGGGAATCGTGGCTTCAGATGCAGAGCCTTGGGTGGCGCCATGGGCCTTGTCCCCCACAGCTGACACATCTTCTCTCTCCTCAGCCCATGTCCAGCTACTCCCTCCTCGCTGAAAATTCTTACATTAAAATGGTGAGTGTGTGGGCAGGACCAAGGGGGCAAGAGGCAGGACAGGTTCATTTCCTGCTGACATAGAGGATTGTGTGGAAACCTCGAGAGGCCCCAGGTGTCACATGGCTCAGGGCCTGTGTTGCTGGAAGACATTCCTGAGGCAGCAGCCCAGGCCTAGCCACACTTTGGCTGGTGTGACTGTGGAGGCCTACTCGCTGTGGGCCAGGTGGCCGATGTGCAGGTTGCCATAGCATGTCCACAGAGAAAAGCAGGCAGTGGCTGGCCATGAACAGCCTTTAGTGTGGCTCTCAGGCAAGGGTTGGGGGCGTGGCACACTCGGTCCTCTCTGCACTCAGCGGACACCGTTGCTTTTGCAGTCACCAACCACAGTGAAAGGTGTTGGTCCTCATTCCAGCCATGAACTCATGCCCCCTTGGGTCCAGTTGCTGGCGCTTCTGCTGTGCCCCCGGTTGACCCTGGGCCTTACTTTGTGCAGACGTATGACATCCAGGGCAGCTTGCAGAAGGACAGCCAGGTCACCGTGTCCATCATCCTGGAGAACCAGAGCAGCAGCTTTCTGAAGAGCATGGAACTCACCGTGCTCGACTCGCTCAACGCCAGGATGGCCCGGCCAGAGGGCTCCTCGGTGCACGACGGCGTCCCCGTGCCTTTCCAGCTGCCTCCAGGTGAGTCCCTCTTGCTGTCCCTGTTCCAGCCTGTCCCACTCAACGGAGGCTGGCAGTTCCCAGGTCATCCAGATTTCATTTGGCTGAGTGGACCGTGGCTCTCTGAAGAACATGTGGACTTGGGCAGGGCCTGGGCCTTCCTGAGTCTCGCAGCCCCAGCGATCTGTGAGATGGTGGTGGGATCAGGCCCAGGCCTGGCGGGGACACCAGGGGCCTCCCCTGCTGGCTCGACTGCCATTTATCGCCTTGCCCACCCTTGCTAGGTGTCTCCAATGAGGCCCAGTTTGTGTTCACTGTCCAGAGCATCGTCATGGCCCAGAAGCTCAAGGGGACCCTGTCCTTCATTGCAAAGGTAGGCACCGCAGGGAGCCAGCACTGCAGGCCAGGAGTGCTTCCTCTCGCCCCCGTGGGGCATCGGGGTGTCCTGAGCTGGGCCACCTCCCCGCCCAGCTGCTGCCTTCACTCCTCTGCAGAATGACGAAGGGGCCACCCATGAGAAACTGGACTTCCGGCTGCACTTCAGCTGCACTTCGTACCTGATCACCACACCATGCTACAGGTGCGCCGCTGTCCTGTGGTTGGGGGTTTTCTGGGCAGTCACCTAAGAGCACCTCTGGTCCTAATACATGAAAGGGTGGAGGTGGGGTCAGGCCACCAGCTTGTGCGGCTGCCTCATATCTGAGTCTGCCTGGCCCCCTGATGGACACCACAGCCTGGGCAGCTTCTGCAATAGACTTTTACTGCCCCTGGTTCTGGAACTTGGATGGCCAAGACCTAGGTGCTGGCAGAGCTGGCTCCTCCTGAGGCCTCCCTCCTTGGTGTGTAGATGTCATCTTCTCCCCGTGTTCTTGTGTGGGCATTCCTCTGTGTCTGTGTCCTAATCTCCTCATGTGGACACCAGTCATATTGGATTAGGGTCACTCTAATGAGCTCATTTTATTTTAACAACCTCTTTAGAGGCTATTTTTTCCAAATACAGTTACATTCTAAGGCCCTGGGGGTAAGACTTCAGCATATGGATTTTCAAATTTTTGCTGGGAGGGAGCACAATTCAGCCTGTAACATCTCACAAGACCCTCAGAGACCTCCCGGGCCCCAGGCACACAGAGGAAGGGTGGGCTTTTGTCTGCGTCAATGCCAGGGAACCACAAGGGTCCCGGCCCCTGCCTGCATCACCTCCCTGTCCTCTGTCCTCTCCACAGCGATGCCTTTGCCAAGCTGCTGGAGTCTGGGGACCTGAGCATGGGCTCAATCAAAGTCGATGGCATTACCATGTCCTTCCAGAACCTTCTGGCAAAGATCTGTTTCCATCACCATTTTTCTGGTAAGGGGTGTGGTGCACCTGCTCTGTTTCACGGTATTCATGTGCACATTACGCACATGTGCCTCGGCCCTGGCAAAGCAGCCCTTCCCCTGCTGGAGTTTGGCCTGCAGCCCTTGCACCTGAGGCTCACACGCTGGCGTCCCCATGCCATCGGGCCTGGGACCCTGACCCCTGGGACCTAATAGGGCCTCTTCCTGCTCCTGAGGGGTCTCTTGGAGCCATCGCTGAGGGCAGACTGCCGTGTGCTGTCGCAGTGTCCCTGAGAAGTGGGGCCTCACCCTCCTGTTCCGTTGCAGTTGTGGAGAGAGTGGATTCCTGTGCCTCCATGTACAGCCGCTCCATCCAGGGACACCACGTCTGCCTGCTGGTGAAGAAGGTGAGCCCACCCCAGGTCCACTGTGTGGCCTGATGCCTGAGCTGAGCTCCAGGGCTGTGAGGGCTCAGGGAAGGGGACGGGGCCACCCCATACCTAGCAGTCCAGATCTGCCCTCTCAAAACAGGGCTTTCTCTTCCTGCTCTGCTTGTCCTCAGACTGAAAGGGAGCAGCATGGGTGTGGGTTGGGGACGTCAGTGGGAAGGCTTCCAGGGCGCTAGGCCACCCCCATGTACTTACATGCAGCCGCGGAGGCCCCAGGTATGTGACCTCTTACCTCCCGCTGCTCTGTGTCCAGAGTGACCTCTTGCCCTCCTCCCTGGCCTCTCTCACCCAGGTTTTGTGGGGTCCTCTTTTCTTTGAATATATTTCATAGTTCAGTTGGTGGCTGTCTTGTGAAGAGTGCTCATGGGGAATATTTAGTTTTCTTTTTCTGTATTGGCTGTCTGGTTTTGTCATCCAGGTAGAGTGGCCTCCTAAAATGACTTGGGAGATGTTTACTCTTCGGTTTTCTTCTGGGAGAGATTGTGTGTGATTAATGTTATGTCTTCCTTAGACATAAAACGTGTTTGTTAGAATTCATCAGGGGAACCGTTTGGGACTAGAGATTTCTTTTGCTGAAGGTTTTTAATCTACAAATTCACTTTCTTTAATGGTTATCTATTTCATCCTGGGTGAGTTTTGGTAGTTTGTGCTTTTCAAAGAACTAGTCTGAGTTATTCTCTGAGTTACTGAATTTATAGGTGTAGAATTGTTTATAGGATCCCCTTATCCTTTTAATGTCCATGGGATTGTGTTCAGTCATCATGTTGGCAGTTCGCATATTTTCTTTTTTTTTTCTTAGTTATCCTGGCTAGAGGTTTATCAGTTTTATTGCTCTTTTCAAAGAACCAATTTTTTTGTTTTATTTTCTTTATCATCTTTCTGTTTTCAGTTTCAGAAAGTTTTTCATCTTTCTCTTTATGTTCTGCTCTTACCTGTTTTCCTTCTTTCTGCTTGCTTTGGGTTTATTTTGCTCTTCTGTGAGTGTCTTAAGGTGGAAGCATAGACCTTTCCAAGACAACTTTGTTTTCTTTTTTTTTTTTTTGTCTTTTTTTTGTGACCGGCAAGGGGTTCGCAACCCTTGGTGTAGTGTCGCCTGCACCACGCTCAGCCAGTGAGCGCACCTTCCAGTCCTATATAGGATCCGAACCCGTGGCGGGAGCGTCACCGTGCTCCCAGCGCTGTACTCTCTCGAGTGCGCCACGGGGCCGGCCCCAACTTTGTTTTCTAATAAAAGCATTTAAGGGGCCGGCCCGGTGGCGCACTGCTACAGTGCGCTGCTTGGGAGCGTGGCGGCGCTCCCGCCGAGGGGTCGGATCCCACATACAGACCGGTTCCCGCTCACTGGCTGAGCGAGGTGCGGGTGCAGCACCGAGGGTTGCGATCCCGTTACCGGTCCTGGTCCGGTACGGGCGCGACACTGAGGGTTGCGATCCGTTGCTGGACACGAAAAAAGACAAAAAGGGGAAAAAAAAAAAAAGCATTTAATACTATAAATTTCCCTCTGAGCCCTGCTTTAGCTGCATCCCACAAATTGTGGTATGTTCTATTTTTTTATTTATTTATTATTGATTTCTAGTTTGGTTCTACTGTAGTCAGAGAACATCCTACTTAGAATTTTACTTCTTTTACACTTGTCGAGGTCTGTGTTCCAATGCAGGATATTGTTCATGTTGTTAAATGCCCCACCAGTCGGCTTTTGTTAAGCGGGATGTTGAATGACTATCACTTAGATCCAGTTGGTTGGTGGCCTTGTTCCATTCTTCAGGATCCTTGCTGATGTCCTATCAAATGATACTTTTGAGTGTTGAGGTCACCAGTTTTCACTTTGTTTATTTTTCCTTTCATTTCTGTCATGTTGTGCCTCAGGGGTTTTGAAGCCCTGTTGTTGGGTGTGTAGACAGCTAGAATTCTGATATCCTCTTGGTACACTGACTCTTGTCAATATGCAGTGTTCCTCTTCATCCCTGGTAATTTCCTTTGCTCTGAAGTCTGCTTTGTCTGCTGCCAATATAGCTACTCCAACTTTCTTCAATTGATGTTTCTATGGTATATCCTTCACTGGTAGCCTTCATTGTTATATTTAAGCTATTTTATTTATTTATTTATTTGGCAGCTGAGCATGACCTTACCAGCACCACACTCTCCCAAGTGAGCTAATGCACCAGCACCTCGTCATATTTAAAGTGACTTTCTAGTTTGTGCCATGCTTCCTTATCCATTCTTCCAGTCTCTGTCTTTTAATTGGTGTGTTTAGACTGTTTACATTTAAAGTAACTGCTGGTAGCGTATGGATTTTCTTATACTATTTTGTTTTCCAATAGTCTCTTCTGTTTTTTGTTCCTCTTTTTCCTTTTTCTGCCTACTTTTGGCTTATGTCAACATCATTTAGTATTCAGTTCATAAATATCTACTGTGTCTTTAACACACTGTCTTTGTATTTTGTAAGTACAGGTGTCTGTGGATTGCACTATACATACTCAGCTTTTCATAGTCTCCTTGGAGGTCAAGTTTTACCACTTCAAGTGGAATGTAGCATCCTCGGCACCCGTTAGGACCTTTTATTTCCTAGTTGTCCTGTGTGTTGTGTTTATGTTTGTGGGAAACACTATCACACCAGGTTGTCATTTTGGCTTCACACTGTCAAAAACACATTTTAAAGACCTCAAGGGAAGAGCAGTCTCTTTCATTTGCCAATGTTTACCATTTCCATTCTGTGTCCATTCTTCATGTTCCAGTATCTTCCAGGTCACTCCCCTTCTGTCTGAGGAACTTCCTTCAGCAGTTCTTTCAGAGCAGGTCTGCCAGCCCCTGGTTCCCGTAGTTTACCTCGTCTGATCATTCCGGTTCCACCTTCATTCCTCGAAGCTGTTTGTGCTAAATGGAGAATTCTGCTCAGCAGTTCTGTTCTGTCCGTACTTTAAACGTGTCATGCCATTTCCTTTCTGCACCTGTGCTTTCTGATGAGAAGTCTAGTTATCTGAACCACTGTTCTTTTTATAGGGAATTAATTGTCTTTCTCTGTTTATAAGGTTTTGTTTGTCTTTAGTTTTCAGTACTTTATGATGTGTCTTCTAGGCATGATTTCCTTTGGGTTTAACTATTTTGGAGGCTGCTGAATTTTTTTTGGTGGGGGCACACACAGCTGGCCAGTACAGGGACCAAACCCTAGACCTTGGTGTTATCAACTTGCTGAACTTCTTGAATCTCCATTTCTGTCTTTCCTAAAATTTGGGAAGTTTTCATCTATTTTTTATTCTAATTTTTTTATTGTGGTAAAACATACATAACAAAATTGACATCTTAACCATATTTAAGTGCATGATTCTGTGGCATTAAGCACATCCACATGGCTGTGCAGCCATCACCACCATCATCGCCAGAACTTTATCATCTTCCCAAACTGAAACTCGGTCCCCATTAAACACTCACTTCCCGTCTCCCTCCCCAGCTCTTGGCACCCCCCATTCTGCTTTCTGTCTCTGTGGATCTGACGACTCTAGGGACCTCCTGTGAGTAGAATCACATGGTCCTTCTGTGACTGATTTATTTCACTGAGCATAATGTCCTCAAGGTTCATCCACGTTGTAGCGTGTGCCAGGATTTCCTTCCTTTTCAAGGCTGAGTAGTAGTCCAGTGTGTGGATGGACCATGTTGTGTTTGTCCATCCGTGTGTGGTGGACGCTTGGGTGGCTTCCACCTTCGGGCATCTGTACATGATGCCGCGTGGACATGGTGTGTGGCTCCTGAAGACTCTGCTTTCAGTTCTCTTGGGCATACCAAGGAACGGAATTGCTGGGTTACGTGGTGATTCTACTTTGAACTTTCGGAGGAAGCACCATGCTATCTGCACAGCGGCCGTGTCACCTCACACTCACCCACCACGCAGGAGGCTCCGTCCCGTTCCTGTCCTCACCAGCTCTTGTCATTCTCTGGGTTTCGATGGTGTAGCCCTCCTAGGGGCTGTGGGATGGCTGTGATTCTTCAGGTCCTCTTCTAGGCCTGCATTTTTCTCCTTTGCTTCTGGGATCTGGACGACAGGAATCTGACCTTTGGTGTAGCCCTCCTAGGGGCTGTGGGATGGCTGTGATTCTTCAGGTCCTCTTCTAGGCCTGCGTTTTTCTCCTTTGCTTCTGGGATCTGGACGACAGGAATCTGACCTTCTGTGTTGTTCCTCAGTCCCTGAGGCCTGTTCAGATTTGCCCAGTTCACCTGCTCTCTTCTGTCTCCACTTCATTCTGCTGTTGAGCCCATTCAGTGAGTTATTATTTTGGTTATTTTATTTCTCAGGTCCAAAATTTCCATTTGGTTCTTCTTTTTCTTTGCTGAGACTTTCTGGTTTTCTCCTGAACAGTGTTGGTGGTAGTTTGTTGGAGCATTTTCAAGTGCTCCTTTAAAGCTTTGGTCGGGTAATTTCAGTTCAGCCTCTGCCCCATCTCAGTGCTGTCTGTGGATGGTCTCTTCCACGTAAGCTGAGATCTTCCTGGTCCCTGCCTGCCAAGTAATTTTGGACCGGATCCTGGACGTTCTGAGCCCTGTGGAGAATGTGGTGCCTAGCTTCCAGCCACACGTTCTGGGGACCGTGCTTCCCAGGCCACGTCTGCCTCTGTTGCTGCTCAGCACTGCCTCTCGTGTGCGCCCCACGGCCAGTCCAGGACCGGGCGGTGGTCCATCTGACAGCATGTTTGCTGTGCTCTTGGGGGTGAGGTCTGCGTGCCGCACAGGCTAAACCCAGCACTTCAGAAGCACTTCTCCAGGGCACTTTGCTCTACAGGGCCTCCTCTCTGGGGCTCCCTGTACAGAAGGCGGGGGCTTTTGTTACCCCACTCTGTCAATGACCTCTTCCACAGCTGCACCTGCATCTGAGCCCAGGGGCAGGAGGGCAGGAGGCCAGATAATGCCGAACTTGCCAGCTGTGGTGGGGCTCTTGGAATCCAGTTCTGGTCCCCAGTCCTCCCATGGCTGTGGCTTCTCTGTGGCTGCCAGAGTGGCAGGTGCGGTGCTCACTCCACCTCACACACAGCCCTCCCGTCTTGTTTTCTAATAATCACCAGGTCACTGACACATAAGAAAGCATTTTGCAAAGTTTGAGAGGCAGGTGTGTGTGCAGCTGTTAGAAACACCTGTATCCTCTCTCTCAGGGTGAGAGCTCGGTCTCGGGGGACGGGAAGTGCAGCGAAGCCA
>NW_007731437.1:87994-93044 GCF_000696425.1 Galeopterus variegatus | reverse complement strand
ATGAGGGCCACGCTGGCCACCTGCTGAGGGCGCACTCAAGCGTCACCCTAACTCCACCCTCGTCCGCTGCACAGACACCGAGGTCCATGTTGCATTGGTTTGTTTCATCATCATTTTTTACTCCAACTCTGTTCACTCTCTTCGGCAAGCAGCCCCGTTCCTGTCTCCAAACCAGCAAGGGGTCCCCCCAGCCTGGCTCTGCACCCTGCTCTGTGCAGGGGTCGACTCTGGGAATGCAGCAGCAGGGGCTGCCCGTGGCACAAGCAGGACTGCCATCCGGGAGGACTGCCAGGACCTGGTGGCCATCAGGGTGAGGGGTGCCCAGCAGATAGGGCGGGGCTCACGTGGCCCCTGCGTTTCCCACGTCTCCTCTGGGAGAGCCCTTGTGGCTGCTTCTGTCCCCAGATGTCCCGACTGGTGCCGTCTGCAGGAAGGTGAGGACTGGGCTGCTGTCACCGAGGTTCTCCCTCCCCAGAACCCACAGCGAGAAAGGGTCATGAGGCTGCTGTCCATTTCCTGCATGCCCGTGGGCTGGCTGGCAGCCCAGCCCTAGTGTCCCTGGGCCAGGCTGCGGCAGAAAGGGCCAGGAACATGGGGCAGAGGATGCAGTCAAAACCACTGACGGGCCAGCGATGGACCTTTTTGTTTTCATTTTTCCTGTTCGGTGGAAGTATGTCTCATTGGGCTTGTTGAGGGTGGAGTGTTGGAGTTGTGGGGTTCTGTGCCCCTGCTAGTCACTGTGCGCACCACAGGGCTGTGTCTGCGTCATACCCATAGCTGTCGAGAGGGCCCAGGGCGGACCTGAAGAGTCGCTCACAGGCAGAGCAGCTGCTGGGCAGCACAAGGGGGACCCTGGCACAGCCTATTCCCTGTGGCTGGCCAGCTTGGGCAGGAGACTGGATTTTCCTGAGATGACCATGGTCCTTTGTGACAGTTTAAATTTCCCTTTTGATGAAAACTGTCACTTTAGCATGTAGAGTAATCTATTACAGAATCCTGTGCAGTGATTCTAGAATTTTGAAATTGTATGATGTGTTACATAAGAATTTATTTGCTATTGACATTCCCGTATAAAGAAGAGAGAGACATATCACGCTGCTGTAATGATTTTGTGTCAAGATGATCCAATAAAGTTGCAAAACAGACATTCACGTGTGGGTTCTCCTGCCCGTGGCCGTGTGTGCCCTCGGCAGGGAGCAGTACCCGGCCCCGGGCTCTGGATGGCCTGAGCTGCTTGGGGGTCACAGGGGCTGCCGGAGACTGCGCCTCATGTGCCTGCAGCTCATGTCCCCTCGGGAGGCCACCACAGTCTCTGATGTGCCAGTCAGGCTCCCAGGACGGGTGCTAACGGCTGAGGGAACCCCGACCTCCACCCGTGCAGTCCCCATTAAACGTGCACGCCAGAGTGTCTCCTGCTGTCCCCTCCTTCCTAGGGGAGAGTGACTGGTCCTCCGTGTGCACTGCCATGTTTCTGCTGGCCTTGCTGGCCATGCAGAGACCAGGGACCGCGAGGAAGGACACGTGGGGCAGCAGAGGGCAAGAATCTGCACGGCTGGCAAGGCTGTAAGTGGGAGATGAGCAGCCCCGACACAGACCAGACCCCGGGCCCAGGCCCCTCTCCGGCACGGGTGCCACTGCCCCACACAGCGTCCCTTCTTCAAAATTGGTGCAAAAATACGTGAGGAGCCTCTTCCCCATTATTCTTAATGTCTCTCTCAGCCCCTGGCTGGTGTCCATTGAAGGCCCCAGAAGGAAGCACTTAGATGTCAGTGGCAGGGATAGTGAGGACCCGGCATGACTGGTGGCCAGGTCAGCAGCCAGACAGCTCTAACACGATTCCCAGCATCCCCTCGGAAGTGCTTTCTGGTGAACACGGTGGCTGTCATCTGGGTTCAGTCACCCCTACATGCCAGAGCACAGGAGCCACAGGCAACTCCAGGCAGCAAGGAGACCGCACAGACCCAGGCCACAGCAGCTGCACAGACGACACCAGCCCCGGTGTCTCCTTCCCCGTCTGCATCAGTTGTTGCCACAGACAGACAACGGACAGAGTCCTGGTTCTGGATTCCTGTCCTGGCTTTCACAAAACTGCAACCTCGTTTTGCATAAAAACCCACTTGCCCAGGATGCTTGTCTTCCCACGAGACTACCAGTCCCTGCTGGGGCACGGGAACTTTTGGGAGTCCCTGGGCCCACTCCCTGAGGCCCCGTGAGTGTGGCACCGTATCATCTGGGCCTCCCAGTTGTGGCCCCAAGGCCAGGTCCTGTCTTGCTTAGTTGGAGTTGACCTCTCCAGAAGCCCCCTGCCAGCTCCCTAAGCCCCCCAGATGGCTTCTCGTGTCCCAACAAGAACTGTTCTTTGAAGAGAAATATCAGGGCTCTTTAATCATTCCAGCAAATGGCTCTGTGACCCTGCTGTGTACCCATCTCCCCTCCCCCTCGCTCCCACCTTTGCCTGCTCTGCCCTGTGGGTGGGGGTCAGGGGGAGCAGGAGGTGGCAGCAAGCCTGCTTCAGGGCAACAACATGCTGGGGCAGGCCGGGGCTGTCAGTGCTGGGCAAGACACTTGGAGGCACTTTCCAAGGTCAGGTTGGCCAAGTGCTGGGGCTCCAGACACGTGGAGCTTGGCACTACCTGGTTTGGGGACAAGGGCACCCTCAGCCTTCCTCAGCCCTCCCCTGCCCTCTCCCCAGTGGGCCTCTGCTGGGGCCTGGGCCCCTCTTCCCAACTGGGACACCTGGCGGTCCTGTGTGGCGGAGGCCCCGCACCCACCATCGTCCCTGCTCTCTCCAGACTGTGGCTGCAAAAGGGATGGGGGAGGGGGCCTGTGGCAAACTGGCCATGGGGCTTTGATCTCTGCTTTAGGTGCGCCCCTGCCTCCAGAGGCCACTCTCTGGGTCACTCACAAGGCTGGGGTGGTCCTGCAGTCCTGCGAGGAGCAGGAGCAGCGCAAAGTCTATGCATGAAACGATCACACAGGTGTGGTTGCAGCAGCCAGAGACGGCGCTGCTCGTGGTGCCCTGCCCCCGTCCGCTCCCACTGACCCAGAGGACCCCACAAAGTCTATGCATGAAACGATCACACAGGTGTGGTTGCAGCAGCTAGAGACGGCGCTGCTCGTGGTGCCCTGCCCCCGTCCGCTCCCACTGACCCAGAGGACCCCACAGCACCCTCTCCTCGTTCCCTCTGCCCGCCCCTCCCTGTGGCAGACCAGGGCAGCCTTACCTCATCTTGATGTCCTCTTTGAAAGACAGACATGACAGGGCCCCAGTTAGACCCCAGGCTTGGGAGCACTCAGCCATCGTGGGGAGCCCTCCCGGGCTCTGACCACCATTCTGCCACCGACTCAGGGTAGGACCAGACTTTGGGGACCCTTTAGCCAGGATGGTCTGCTTGAGGGAGGTAGGGGCTGGGGCTGCCTCCTGCACCTGCTCGGAACACAGGCCAGGTCCTGCATCTTAGTGGCCCCTCCAGGAGCTGGGAGCTGCGGGACCCTGCCGCCACACATATCCCAGGAGTACTCTTGTGCACACACACACTGTGGCAAAGCTTGTGTTGGGTTTGAGGAGAGGGACTTACTTGTGCCACTTATTTCTACAATGACAGGGGGTTTGGGGTCAGGGGGCCAAGTGGCCTTGGTCCATGTCCCCTCCCTGATCCCAGGTGGCAAGCTGCTGCCTCCCAAAGACCCCAACTCACAAGTAAACAAGGCCCTGCACAGCTATCACCCACTTCGCCAACGTCCTGTAGGACACGGAGCTTGGAGGTAGCACGCCCCCAACCCCCAGATCCCACCCGGCCCAGGAGATGAAGGCCAAGTAGAAGGTGGAGGGGGAGCCCCCCCACCCCGCCAAGAAGATCCTGGGCCAGCCCCGGAGCCTGCTCACGGTTGTAGCCAGAGCAGATGATGTGAGAGTCTGTGCAGCTGTTGCAGGAGATGGCGTCCTACTGGAAGATGCCTGCAACCTGCAGAGAAGGGCTGCCACGTGCCCCTTGGCTGGCTGGTGGGAGGGCCACTTACCACAGTGACACAGTCAGTGCGGCTTGTGGGAGGACAGGATGGCAGCGCGTGCTGACCACGTCCCCAGCCCTGCCCACCTCCCAAAGTCTGACACAGGCTCAGGGCCGTGTCCCTGTGACCCAGAGGGAAGGGGTTCCCAAGGTGGCTCCCAGTATGGAACGGAGTAAACGCGGGGGCAGGGACAGTTGCAACAGTCCCAGGGCCTCCAGGGGACCAGTTGGGGAGGCCCTAGGGAGGAAGTGGTATCTATCCTGCCCGCGCGGGACGGGGGACCACTGGTGAGAAGGGCCCTTCCCTGGGGAGCTGCCATGCTCCCCCTTTCTGTCCTGTGCCATCTCTCCGGCCTCAACCACGCCTGGGTGCGGGGCCCCCAGCATGGCAGGAGTTCAAGCCCTGTGGGGACTCTGAGATGGTCTCGTAGCACTCGGTCCTGAGGCCCTGGGCAGCACCCCTGGCCCGAGAGCCCGCATCTGCTCACTTGCAATGATGGCACCTGGATGAGAAGCACCTGCTCACGAAAGATGGTTCGCAGCTCACTGGGGAAATACCCTGCTGGGGGCAGGCAGGAGGAGGAAGGTCAGGCTCGGGCGCGAGGAGGAAGGTCAGGCTCAGGCGCGGGGCGGAGGTCGGGCCGGCCCTGCCTCAGTTTCCCGCCCTTACCCGGGAAGTACATCTTCCCCTGGTACAGCCGATCCATCCTCTGGTACCCGGCGGCCGCCACGTGGTCCAGCTTCTCCCGTCTCGCCGGGCGGTCGGGGCGGACCCCGGGCCGGGCTGTGGCACTCACTGATCTCCGCGGGGATGGCCGGGTGCAGCTCCTTCCTCGTGTCCTCGCTCCAGCCGGTGAACGGCGCCCCCGACGCGGGGCTGTCGCCCATCCCCCAGGACTTGAGATACACGTGGTGGCGGTAGAAGAACTTCTCCGAGAAGTTGCTGCGCCAGTGCAGGCCGCCGCGGGCCAGCGCCGCCATCCTGCCCACGCACAGCAGCAGGGCCACGGCTGGTCCCCGCCGCTTCTGCTCAACAACCA
>NW_007731437.1:82506-86994 GCF_000696425.1 Galeopterus variegatus | reverse complement strand
TGGCGCGGCCCAGAGGAGCGGCCGCGGGCGTGAGGCGGCAGGTGGGTGCTGGGGACGCGAAGGCAGGCGGCGGGGCGGCCGGCTCCCTCGGGAGGGGTGAACGCGGGCGGCGCTCGCTGCCGTCGTGGTGACAAATGTCCATCTGCGGTGAACCCCTGGCCCGCTCAACAGCCTTCTGCAGACCCCCAGCCTCCTGGTTTGGATCCACATCCCGCAGGATCCCGGGTCCCCTCGAACCCCTTCGACGCGGCCGGTCCCGCACCCCGGAGCGGGTGGCGGGGCCTGGGGGACGCCTCTGAGCGCCCTTCCTGCTGCCCGGAGGCGGGAAAGCTGTGCAGTGGCCACGTGTTTTATCAGAAGTGACAGGAGAGGGAGAGGAGACGTGCCCAGGGCCACCCTGCAGAGCCGCTCGTGGTCTGGGGCTCGTGGTCCGGTCTGTCCTACTGCTGGCACAGTTGGGGACAGGTTTACATGAGCGGGCGGTGACAGACTGTGTGTGTGCGTCGCACCCCCGTGCCCACCTGCGCCTTCTGGTCTAGGACTTACTACTTTTGCAGCGGCCCAGGGGTGTCAGTCCCTGCCGGCCGCCTCCCCCTCCCCGCACCCGTGCAGGGGCTCGGTGGCCCATTGTCCAGAGCAGGAGCCCGGGGTGCCACCGGGAGCCCCCCACCCAGGCATGTCGTAAGGACGGAGTGATCGTTTCCCTGCGTGTTTGTGGTCATCTGGGTTTTGACCTGAGGGATAAAACTCAGTTTCCTCTTCTGTTCTGTGGATTCGCTGCCTTTTCAGGCCAACTCTTCCTCTAGTGTAGGAAAGGTGAAATTCACTTGTTGGCTTGTTTGTTTTAGAGAGATTTGGGGAGGTGGCATCTGGGGGCAGCAGTAAGTAGGTGGGGAGATTCCTCTGACCTTACTGTCGCCTGGGCCTGAGAAGGGAGGGACTGGTGAGCGGGCTGGGCAGGGAGGGCCCCGGCTCTGAGAGCTTCCGGGAACTGAGTTTTTGGTTTTTGTTGTTTTTTATTTGTTTTGGGGGGTCTGAACCTGTGACCTTGGTGTTGTAATGCTGCGCTCTAACCAACTGAGCTAACCAACCAGCCCCAGGAACCAGGTTTGCTTGTTGTTTTTTTGTTTTTTTACATGTTACGTATAAAACACTTTAATCTAGACTGTATAAAGAATTATTGCAAGTTAATAAGAAAAAGAAAAACAGTCCAAGTAATAATGGGAGGAAAAAAATGTGAACAGGTGTTTTACTAAAGAAAATATGCAAATAACCAATAAATATATGAAGAAGAGCTCCGCATCACAAGTCATCGGGAAAATGCAATTGAATACAAAATGAAATAATGCTACAAACCTAGCAAAATGGCTAAAACCAAAAAGATTCATACTCCCGAGTATTGACGCAAATGTAGAGCAAACAGAGCTCTCACACATTGCTGGTGGAAAGTTTGGAAAACTGTTTAGCAGTTTCTAATAAAATTAAACATATGCTTATGCAATGACTCTGAAATTCCACTTCTAAGTAAATATTTAAAGTAAACGAGTCCGTATATACACAAAAAGATTGGAGCAGTAATGTTCATGGCCGCTCTGTTCATAATAGCTCAAAACTGGAAACACCCCACATGTCTAGAAGAATGGCTTAAAAAACTGGGATATATTCATAAAATGCAATATCACTTAGCGGTATAAAGAACAAAGTACTGACTTTTTTTTTTTTAAAGATGACCGCTATGGGGATCTTAACCCTTGACTTGGTGTTGTCAGCACCACGCTCACCCAGTGAGCAACCGGCCATCCCTATATGGGATCCGAACCTGCGGCCTTGGTGTTATCAGCACCGCACTCTCCCGAGTGAGCCACGGCCGGTCCCAAAGTACTGACTTTTTAAAACAATGTTACATTGAGCACAAGACTTCAGTCGCAAAAGAGTGCATACCATACGATTTCTATTTATATGAATTTCAAGAACAGTTGATTGGTGGTGACCAACTCAGAAATAATGATGACCCCTGGAAGGTGGAGCATCCACTGGGAAAGGACTCAGGAGAGCTTCAGGGTGGATGCAAATATACGGAGCAGTAATGTTCATGGCCGCTCTGTTCATAATAGCTCAAAACTGGAAACACCCCACATGTCTAGAAGAATGGCTTAAAAAACTGGGATATATTCATAAAATGCAATATCACTTAGCGGTATAAAGAACAAAGTACTGACTTTTTTTTTTTTAAAGATGACCGCTATGGGGATCTTAACCCTTGACTTGGTGTTGTCAGCACCACGCTCACCCAGTGAGCAACCGGCCATCCCTATATGGGATCCGAACCTGCGGCCTTGGTGTTATCAGCACCGCACTCTCCCGAGTGAGCCACGGCCGGTCCCAAAGTACTGACTTTTTAAAACAATGTTACATTGAGCACAAGACTTCAGTCGCAAAAGAGTGCATACCATACGATTTCTATTTATATGAATTTCAAGAACAGTTGATTGGTGGTGACCAACTCAGAAATAATGATGACCCCTGGAAGGTGGAGCATCCACTGGGAAAGGACTCAGGAGAGCTTCAGGGTGGATGCAAATGTGAGTCTTGATGTGAGTGGTGGTTCCGTGCTGTGCGCATAGGTTAAAACTTCATCCAGCTGTACTTGTAATGTTTGTAAATCTTAATATATGTGTAACATCTGGGAACTATACAAACACATGGAAATAACACTCTACTTAATGACATATAGATCCAAGAAGAAATTAAACAGGAAATCAAAAAATGTATTGAAACTAATGAAAATAATGACACATCATACCAAAACCTGTGGGATATGGCAAAAGCAGTTCTAAGGGGGAAATTTATCCCATTAAATGCTTATTTTCGAAGAATGGAAAGATGGCAAGTAAACAGCTTCACCTTAAAGAGCTAGAAAAACAAGAACAATCCAAACTCAAAGTTAGTAGACGGAAAGAAATAATTAAGATCAGAGCAAAACTAAATGAAATAGATACCCCAAAAATGATACAAAAGATCAATGAAACAAAAAGTGGGTTTTTTGAGAAGGGAAATAAAATTGACAAGCCATTAGCAAGGCTAACTAAAAAACGGAGAGAGGACACAAAAATGAGAAATGAAAAAGGTGATATTACAACCGATACCTCAGAAATACAAGGAATCATTCAAGACTACTATAAACAACTATACGCCAACAAATTTGAAAATCTGGAGGAAATGGATAAATTTCTGGACACACACAAGCTCCCAAAACTGAGCCAAGAAGACGTAGAAAATCTGAACAGACCAATAACAATCAGAGATTGAAGCTGTCATCAGCAGTTTCCCAACAAAGAAAAGCCCAGGACCGAGTGGCTTCGCTGCACAGTTCTACCAAACCTTCGAAGAGAAATCGAGACCAGTTCTCTGCAAACTATTCTGAAAAATTGAAACCCAGGCCACTCTCCCAGACTCATTCTATGAGGCAAACTCACGCTGACACCAAAACCAGGCGTCAGGTTTTTTAACCCCCACCTGACGGGGATCTGTTATTAGAATCACTGCACGCGTCTACTGATTACAGAGTGAGAACAGAGAAAGGGAAGGTCCACTGTGTCCCTGTCACTGCCCCCACCTCTGGGTTCCCTGTTCCCAGAGCCAGCGTTGGGGGGGGNGTGGGGGGGGGGGGGTACCTTTTTCCTCCTGGCACCGTCCCTAACCCAAACCCTGCTCCACTGTGTCCCATCCGGCTTCTTTCCTACAGGTTCATTTTTTCCCTGTAGCGCTGAGCTGTTCAGGGCACCTGTGACTGTCGAGCCCTTGAAATGTGGCCGGTGCCACTGGGACGCGTGCTGAGTTTAACACACACACCCGATCCCGGGACTGCAGTAGCTCCGCCGTATTTTCCACATGCGTTAGGTGTTGAAATGATATTTTGGCTCTACTGGATTCAATAGAATATATAATTAATATTGATTTTATGTGTTTGGGTTTTTTTTTTCTTTTTACTTTTTGATGTGGCTCCTGGAAAATTGGGAACAATGTATGTATGCAGCCCCCGTCGTATTTCTAGTGCTTTCCACAGCATTTATTTTCTCAGCAAATAGGTGTCGAGCCTCAGTTTTCATGAGATGTGTCGTTTTCTGCTTCTGTGGCTTTATTTATTTATTTTTAAAAAACAGCTGGCCCGTCCAGGGATCCGAGCACCTTGACCTTGGTGTTATCAGACCATGCTCTTAACCAGCTGAGCCAACCGCCAACCCAGTTATTTCTTAAGTGTGTGAATAAGCCAGATGCTTGGTATAGTAATGAATGAATATTTGCTCTAATTTTTAAATAGACCTTGCTTTTTAGAGCAGCTTTGGTTTCACAGCGACACCGAGGGGAAGATGCAGAAATTCCCCATACACCCCCCGCCTCCACACATGCACGGCCTCCCCTGCTACCAGCATCCCCCAGAGTGGGGCACTTGCTGCAGTCATGATTCATCAGCCTACTCGGACACAT
>NW_007731437.1:75846-81833 GCF_000696425.1 Galeopterus variegatus | reverse complement strand
GGATCCGAGCACCTTGACCTTGGTGTTATCAGACCATGCTCTTAACCAGCTGAGCCAACCGCCAACCCAATTATTTCTTAAGTGCGTGAATAAGCCAGATGCTTGGTATAGTAATGAATGAATATTTGCTCTAATTTTTAAATAGTCCTTGCTTTTTAGAGCAGCTGTGGTTTCACAGCGACACCGAGGGGAAGATGCAGAAATTCCCCATACACCCCCCGCCTCCACACATGCACGGCCTCCCCTGCTATCAGCATCCCCCAGAGTGGGGCACTTGCTGCAGTCATGATTCATCAGCCTACTCGGACACATCATTCTCAGCCAGAGTCCATCATCCATCCACATTAGGGTTCACTCTGGGTGTTGTATGTTTTATGGGTTTGGCCAAATGTTTAATGCCCTGTGTCCACCATAACGGTATTATACAGAAGAGCTTCACTGCCATAAAGTCCCATGTGTGCCGCCTCTTCACCCCTGACGATCACTGATGTTTTACTGCCTCCGTAGTTTGCCTTTTTCAGGATGTCATAGAGTCGGCATCATATATAGTGTGTAGCTTTTCCAGATTGGGTTTTTTCACTTAATACGTGTTTAAGTTTCCTCCCTGTCTTTTCATGGCTTATATACTTTTCACTTAAACCTCCTTGTAGGGCTAGCTGGTTAGCTCAGTGGTTAGAGCATGGTGCTGATAACACCAAGGTCCAGGGTTCGGATCCCTCTACCGGCCAGCCGCCAAAAATAAATAAATCTCCCTGAAGGAAGGAACTGTGTCGTCATGTCCTCCTGTCTTGCAAAGTCTACCGCGGTGTTTGCATACCGGGTGCCCCAAAGTGACAATGACACACTGAATTCTAAATTCACCTCTCTTTTTGCTCAGCAAATGCAAGAGGTTTGCAAAAGTGCTGGTTTAGTTCCTGAACTGTTTAAACCTTTGATATTCTGAACGAGTGGAATGTGGTCAGCTTCATATGGAAAAACGTCCTAGGCCACCACATTCTTTGCATGGTCAGGCCATCAATCATCTCCCATCTTAAGTGCCTCATAAGATGGAAGTTTCAGAAAAATTCCCCGTGTCACTGACTGGGAACTTGGGTTTGTCCTTGGGGAAGTTTCAGGCATTCCCCAGCGGGTGAGCTCTATTCCTGTTTTCCTGGAATGTACAGGTTCAGATGGCTTAACTGGAAAAGGCGAATCTGACTGCAGAAATCCGATTCTGGGAAGGGAACCTTCTCTTCTGTAGCTCCTAGTCCCAGAGAAGATTCCAGCAACACACGGTTTGGTGGCTGCCATGCTGGTGTGTGCCTGACCCCTCCAGGGAAGAGTGCCTTCCATGTTCTTGGGACTGTCACACGGTGCCTTCCGGCTGCCACACCCGGCCCCTTCCCTTTTCCTTTGTATTATATCAAGATTACTATTTTTTCCTATATGCCCAGACCAGGAAAACGAAATGCACGTCGATCATAAAGATCCCAGGGGATGGATCTATGTACTATGTAGGAAGGGACTCTCACGCTTACCCTCACTTCCAGGAAAAACATCACCCCATCGTTGTGTTTACACGGGTGTAACACTTTACGAATGTTTTTTTAAAATAAAAAAGTCCTGATGTTTGTACCGCACCACAACTAATTTTTTGACGTAGCAGATGTTGCAAGTCCTTCCTCGTCGGGGCCTGTGCCTTGTTCTTTTTAAGACCATGTGGATGTGTCATCTTTGATTACACAAGGATTGAGAGGTTTTGCTCAAGTTTAAGGGTTTTCTCTCTAGCCCAGTGGGTTTGGGGATGACTTTGTAGGAAGCGGTGTGCTCCCCGGTCTCCCCGGGACCCGCATGGCAGTAACCGGTCATTCAGTTACTTACTGTGCAGGGGCTAAGCTCACTTAGATCTCTCTCTCTTTTGTCCCCCACAAGTTGTGGTTTTTTCCCTCTCATGTCTTCTTGATTAGGATGCAGAGCTTATATTTTGACTTTTTGTTTAAAAGCTATGTTAAGACATGACACGTGTTTTTATCGTTGCTATGTTTAATGTCACGCTGTACTCACCACGCACAGCCCGGTGGGCAGTGAGAAACCCTTATCTACTTCCTGTGCGGGGCACGGGGCAGGATCTCCACCTGGCCCTGTGGACATTTGGGGTCAGACCCTTCTCTGTGGTGGGCATCCTGGGCACTGACGGTGCTGAGCGGCATCCCCAGCCTCCACCCATGCCGTGCCAGGAGCACCCCCCAGTCATGACAACCACAAATGTCCCCAGATATGGCCAGATGTCCCCTGGGGGGCAGAATCACCCCGACAAGACCCATGGCTGTAGCCAAGAGCTCTTTATAGCTGGACCTGGGGCACAGCTGGACCCTGGTTGTGCAGCCTGGCTCCCAGAGCAGTAAAGTCAAGTCCAGCCCATGGGTCCTGACATTGGAAGGAAACTCCCATGGCGAGCAGCGCCGGGCCATGTTTGGGTGGGAGTTGGGGGTCTTCTTTCTGTGTCTTCCTCTTTATGACCCTTGTCATCCTCCTGCGCAGTTAAATCTCCTGTGGTGTCTTTTGAAACCTCTGAAGGAAGGGGCAGGACCCCCTTAACAGGCACCATGGGCATCCAAGATGGCTTTTGCATTTCTCTGTGACTGTCCCTTAGGTGATATGACCTTACCCTGTGGTAAACTGAGGCAAAGGGAGACAGATCCAGAGTTCCTTCATGAGCTGTAAAATAATCGCTCGGTCTGTCTGTCCACACTTCTCTTTCCTTGTCTCGGTAGAGTAGAGGTGTTAGAAGTAGGGAGACCTGAGTTCAAATCCCACGTTCACCTCCTCATCTTCTGAGCTCCCAAAGGCTCCAGGAGAGGACCCTTCCCGCCTCTCGGGAAGGCCGGCAGTCCTTGGCTTGTGGCCACACTGCCCCAATCTCTGCCTCCATTGTCACGTGACCATCTCCCTGTGTGTCTGTGTCCAAATTTCCTTTATCTGTGAGGACACCAGTCCCTGGATGTAGGGCCCACCGTACTCCAGTACAACTTCATCTTAACTAATTACATCTGCAAAGACCCTTTCTCCAAATGAGGTCCCAGTCACAGTCACAGGTGCCAGGGCTTAGGACTCAATCATATCTTTTGGGGGGACACAGTTCAACCTCCAACAGGGGAATTGGGGAGTGACTGCTGATGGGGACGGGGTTCCTTTTTATGGTGATGAGAATGTTCTGGAATGAGATGGTGAGATGGTTGCACAGCTCTGGTTTTACTAAAACCATTGGATAGTTTACCGTCAAAGGTTGAAATTTGCAATATGTGAATTATCTTAATCTGAAAAAAAAAAAGACAAGATTACCAGAAGGGTTAGAAAAATATGCTCACCTCTTGACAGCACCTGGCCTGGAGTGCCCTTGACAACCTCACTTCCTGCCCGGCCGCCTCAGTACAACAGAAGTTGTAGAACTTCACCCAGTAACAAAGACAGGGCACGAAACAGCAGAACACACACGTCGGTGACTCGGGAGGTCACAGCCATCCCCCTGTGTGTTCTGCAGGTCTGAGGGACCTTCCAGCACCAGGAGCAGCTGCAGTATTTTAAAATAAACATTTAGATTATGGAAGACAGCTCTGGGGCACCACCGCCTTTTTTAACACGACAGATTCTGAGCCGTGTGCATCTTCCAGTCAAATATCAGAGCTGCCCAGCTGGGAGCCAGCGTTGAGCACTGATCTGGAACACATGGAACCGGCCTCTGAACTCGGGGCTTGTCTCTGGCTCCTCCCAAGCTCCGGGGCAGCGACCCCCACAGCAGTGACAGGATGTAGAAGCCTCCAGAAGGAAGTGGGTGACTGTGGGCCGTGAGCTGCCGCACCTCGGACGGGGAGGGGTCATGCCAGTTGGTTGCTTAGAGGAACTGTGTTGTGTTTTGTTTTCAGAAAAAAAAAAAAAAGAAAGAAAAAGGGTGTGTGTGTCAGGGCAGGGGCATTTGTCATCTCACCACTTGTCCCTCTAGAAGTCTCCAAGGGCCACTCACATCTCGTCGGTGGGAGGAACGGGGCAAGCCAGGAGAAGGTCAGTCTTCACGTCTGCAACACTCATCCCAACGCTTCTTCCCCGTGCAGACCTTGGAAGGGTTCTAGAAGGAGCAGAGAGAAGGGATTCCCAGACACGGTAACCGGGACGGGGGGCAGCGGCAGGGGAGGTCGTCCCCTGGGGGCCCAGCCTGGCCTCCCTTTCTGTGGGAAAAGGCACTTTTCTGCGGCCGATCGCCCCTCAGTCGTGGAACCTGTTTGTGTTTCTTTTTTCTTTTTTTTTTTTTAAAAGATGACCGGTAAGGGGATCTTAACCCTTGACTTGGTGTTGTCAGCACCACGCTCACCCAGTGAGCTAACCGGCCATCCCTATATGGGATCCGAACCCGTGGCCCTGGTGCTATCAGCACCGCACTCTCCCAAGTGAGCCACACACCGATCTCTTCTAAAACATTTTAAATAAAATTTTATTGAACAGAAATTACAAGGCTAAGCAAGTTATAATGTATATTTAATCAGTGCTTTTTACTACTTCTCAAAGACAACACCATATTTATTTTCCCTCTACTACTACAACTTGGTCTTATTCACAGAGTATAGAGAGTGATTTAAAACAAAGATCTTCACTTCAAAAAATCTAATTAGTGCCTATAAAAAAAAACCCACTTAAAAAAAAGAATAAATCTTAATGAGGACTAACTGAACTTTCTGTCTGTGGATGCCACCGAGGACTCATCGTTAAAGTCTCTCTTCCCACTGCCATCATGTCTGAGTTGGAGTCCGCTAAAAAGCCCAAAAAGCTGCGGAAGACGTTCATCAGAGGGATGAACTTTGAAAACAAACGATGAGTCTCAGGAGCCACTCTGAGCAACGGGGCATGCTCACAGACTGTGTGGTAATGAAAGCACCAAGCGCTCCAGGGGCTTTGGGTTTGTCACCTATACCACTGGGAGGAAATGGATGCAGCCACGAATGCAAGGTCGTGTAAGGTGGACGTAAGATATGTGGAACCAAAGAGGGCTGTCTGAAGAGAGGATTCTCAAAGACCAGATACCCACTTACCTGTGAAAAAGATCTTTGTTGGTGGCATTAAAGAAGACACTGAAGAACATCACCTGAGAGATTACTTTGAACAGTATGAGAAAACTGAAGTGACTGAAGTCATGACTGGCCAAGGCAGTGGCAAAAAGAGGGGCTTTGCTTTTGTAACCTTTGACAACCATGACTCCATGGATAAGACTGTCATTCAGAAATACCACACTGTAAATGGCCACAACTGAGAAGTAAAGAGAGCCCTGTCGAAGCAAGAGATGGCTACTAGTGCTTCATCCAGCCAAAGAGGTCGAAGTGGTTCTGGAAACTTTGGTGGTGGTCGTGGAAGGTGGTTTTGGTGGGAATGACCCTTTAGTCATGGAGGAAACTTTAGTGGTTGTGGTGGCTTTGGTGGCAGCTGTGGTGGTGGTGGATGTGATGGCCGTGGGGATAGCTATAATGGACTTGGTAGTGATGAAAGCAATTCTGAAGGTGGTGGAAGCTACAATGATTTTGGTGATTACAACAATCAATCTTCAAATTTTGGGCACATGAAGGGAGGATACTTTGGAGGCAGAAGCTCTGGGCCCTGTGGTGGTGGAGGCCAATACTTTGCCAAACCATGAAACCAAGGTGGCTATGGCAATTCCTGCAGCAGCAGTAGCTATGGCAGTGGCAGGTTTTAATTAACTTCCAGGAAACAAAACTTAGCAGAAGAGGTGAGCCAGAGTGACAGGGGAGCTACAGTTTATAACAGATGTGTGAACTCAACCAGGCACAGTGGTGGCAGGGCCTAGCTGCTACAAAGAAGACATGTTTTAGACAATACTCATGTGTATGGGCAAAAAAAACTGAGGACTGTATTTGTGACTAATTGTATAACAGGTTATTTTAGTTTCTGTTCTGTGGAAAGTGTAAAGCATTCCAACAAAGGGTTTTAATGTAGATTTTTTTTTT
>NW_007731437.1:74221-74611 GCF_000696425.1 Galeopterus variegatus | reverse complement strand
TGGCTGTAGGTGTGTGGGCTGATTTCTGGATTCTCTATTCTATTCCATTGAGCTTTGTACTATAGCTTAAAGTCAGGCAGTGTTATGCCTCCATCTTTATTTTTTGTGCTCAGAATTGCTTTGGCTATGTGTGGTCTTTTGTTATTCCATATAAATGTCAGTGTAGTTCTTTCCATTTCTGATAAAAATGTCATTGGAATTTTGATGGGGATTGCATTGAATTTGTATATCACTTTGGGTAGTATGGACATTTTCACAATGTTGATTCTTCCAATCCAAGAGTGTGGGATTTCTTTCCATCTTCTTGTATCCTCTCTAATTTCTCTCAGCACTGGTTTGTAGTTCTCATTATAGAGATTTTTCACATCCTTGGTTAACTCAATTCCTAAG
>NW_007731437.1:55371-72981 GCF_000696425.1 Galeopterus variegatus | reverse complement strand
TTTTATTTTGCTGAATAACTTCTTCAGTTCGGCAAGTTCTGCTACATTTTTTTTTATGACAGTGATTTCCTTGTACATTTCCTCTTTCAGGTCCTGTATGTTTTTCCTGGTTTCATCATGTTGTCTAGCTGTGTTTTCTTGTATCTCGTTCAGTCTCTTTAGGATTAACACTCGAAATTCCCAGTCATTCATTTCAAGGGCTTCTTGTTCTATGGGAGAATGTGTTTGGAAGCTTTGCTTCTGTTTCAATCTTTTGGAATAGTTTGTAAAGAATCGGTGTCATTTCCTCTTTGAATGTTTGGTAAAATTCTGCTGTGAATCCATCTGGTCCTGGGCTTTTCTTTGTTGGGAGCCTTCTGATAACAGCTTCAATCTCCTTTATTGTTATTGGTCTGTTCAGATTTTCTATGTCTTCATGGCTCAGTTTTGGGAGCTTGTGTGTGTCCAGAAATTTATCCATTTCCTCCAGATTTTCAAATTTATTGGCGTATAGTTGTTTATAGTAGTCTCTAATGATTCCTTGTATTTCAGATGAATCAGTTGTAATATCACCTTTTTCATTTCTAATTTGTGTTATTTGGATCTTCTCTCTTCTTTTTTTAGTTAGCCGTGCTAATGGTTTGTCAATTTTATTTATCTTTTTTTAAAAGATGGTGTTTGCCTGAGTTGGAGCCCGAGAGGAGCATCTTTAGTTCTCTTTCTGTGGTGTGTGCAGCAGAGGCTGGGCTCCTGCCCCACCCGCCAGTGCTTTTTATGATACCAGAGTTATCAAGATGTGAACCACATACCCTATAATCCACCTATTTAAGGTGTGCAGTTCGTTATTTTTAGCATATTCAGAGTTCTGTGGATTGGCCTGTTCTGGACATTTCATATAAATGAAGTCACACACTGTGTGGCCTTTTGTGTCTGGCGTCTATCACTGAGCGTGATGTGTTCAGGGTTCATCCATGTGGCAGCGTGTGTCAGAGCCTCGTTCCTCTTCATGGCTGAGTGACGTTCTACTGTGTGGATGGACCACGCTATGTGTGTCCATTCATGAGTTGATGGACACTTGGGCTGTTTCCACCTTTTGGCTGTTGTGACTCACGCTGCTGTGAACATGGGTGGACACGTCTTTGTGTGGACATGTATTTTCAGTTCTCTGGGTAGATCCCTAGGAGCAGAATTGCTGGGTCCGTTGGCGACTCTAGGTTTAACCTTTTGCAGAACCACCACGCTCTTCCCACAGCGTCTGCAGCACTTCACATACCGCCAGCTGTGTGTGAGGGTCGGCTTTCTCCACATCCTGGCCAGCACTCGTGAGTGCCCCTCTTTGATCCCAGCTGTCCGAGCAAAGGGCAGTTGTTTTGTCCCCTTTCACTGGCCTCCCCATGCCCCCCACCCTGTTGTCTGCTGTCGGATCTTCTGTCGGTATGCCCTGTGTCTGTGTCTCCTGCTGTTGGTGCTGCCTCGAGTCTGCTTCCAACACCCACGGTCCTAGAGTGAGTGGGCTTCACCTGTCAGTGGGGAGGGTCCTCAGCCCACATTTAACCAGGGCCTGGGGGGTGTCATTAAATGAACTGTGAATTATTCTGACCTGTCTATGATTGCTGTAACAAATTACCACAAACTTCATGGTTTAGAACAACACAAATTAATTTTCATACAGATCAGAAGCCTTAAGTCGAGGTGGGGGCAGGGCTGGTCCCTCCTGGAGGCTCTAGGGGAGGACCCGTGTCCTCCTTTCCCAGCTTCTAGAGGTGCCAGAAGCCCTTGGCACGTGGCCCCTTCCTCTGTCTGCAAAGTCAGCACTGCAGCATCTTCCAGTCTCTGCCTCTGACCTTTCTGTCCCCTCTTATGAGGACACTGTGAGGACACTGGGCCCCCAGGTAACCCAGGATGACCTCCCCAATTAAATGTCCCCACCTAACTCAGTTTTCTTCTACACATTTAATGCACACTTCCTCCCCCTCGGCACTATTGACATTTGGGGCCAGACCGTCCTCTGGTGGAGGCCATCCTGTTCGGTGTGGGTTATTGAGCAGAGTCCCTGCAGAAGGAGATGTCACAAGGGAACCCTAGGCCTAAGCCACAAGCCGAGGGCTGCAGGCGCCTCTAGAAGCCGGGAAAGAAGGACACGAATCTTCCTCTGGACCAGCCCTGCCCACACCTTGACTTTAGCCCAGGGAGACCTGGGTCGGACTCCTGACCTCTAGACCTTGTGTAATAAGTGTGTGTTGTGTTCAGTCACTGCAGCAGCCACAGGACACAATAGGAGCCTGTGCTGGGTCTCGAGAGATGGGGCACAAGACAGGACTTACTGGTCACAAGTAAAAGAAACTAACTCTAGCAAAGTTAAGAAACTAACTTAAGCAAAAAAAAAAGAAAAGAAAAGAAAAGGTGGTGGGGATGAGAGATGGGGCACAAGACAGGACTTACTGGTCACAAGTAAAAGAAACTAACTCCAGCAAAGTTAAGAAACTAACTTAAGCAAAAAAAAAAGAAAAGAAAAGAAAAGGTGGTGGGGATTATTATAATACAATAAATGGTTATTAGTCATAAGCAGCGTGCACAGGACCCAGGATAGCACAGCCAGGGGCCTTGGGCGGGTGCAGACGCTGTGGCTTCCCTTACCCACCTCTCTCCATGACTTCCCCTTTCTTCTGCTTCCTCTTCCTTGCGGTGGGGGGGCCCCCCACCCCGTCCCTGTGTCGTGGTCAGGCCCCCAGTCCCAGGAGGGCACATGCAGCAGAGCAGGTGGACTCGGCTTCCACTCTGGGCATGCAAAAGGAGACCAAGCCACAGAGCCTCCATGCCATCACCATAGCGGTGACAATGGTGACAATGGCGTTGCTGCAGGGACTGCACTCTGTGTGTGAGCCAGGCACACGTGTGGTGTAGGATGCTTTAATCCTCTCACCCCCCGGGCACAGAGTCAGTTTTTGTCCCACTGACTAAGCGAGGAGTCTCAGGGAGAAGCAGGTCAAAGTTGGGGCTCCAGCATGGGCTGTGATTTCGGGGGTACAGGCAGCCACAGCCCCCCACCCTGGATCAGGGGCCCTGTCCCAGAGAAACCGGCAGGCACGTCCCATGAGTCACCACTTAGCGATGGGCAGGATTCGGGCAAGCTCACTGAGGTTCCTTTATTTTCATGGTGTACTAGTGTGAATCGTGTTCCCCCGAAATTTACCTCCACCCAGAACCTCACAACGTGACCATATTTGGAAGTAGAGTCTTTGCTGATGTAATTAACTTAAGATGAGGTCACACGGGATTCGGGTGGGCCCTACTGGGACACAGTGGCATCGGGGAGAACCCAGAAAGATCAGAAATCGATTCTCTCTCAATTCTGGAGAGCGGAAGTTGGAGATCGGGGGACGCAGGGCTGGCTTCTGAGCCGAGGGAGAATCTGCGCCAGGCCTGTCCCCAGGTCCCGGTGGCTGCCGTAGTCCCTGCTGCTCCTTGGCTTGTAGAAGCATCACCCCGATCTCTGTCTTCACGGCCTTCTCCGTATCTCTTTCTCCTCTTTTGTCTCTTAACACACACTTGTCATTGGATTTAGGGCCCATCCAGATAATCCAGAGCAATCTCATCTCAAGACCCTTTGTCAAATAGGTGCAAAGCAACTTCTCCACCTAATGTCACACATGCAGGTTCCAGGCTTCTCCACAGTGGCCACCGTTCAGTCACTGCAGTCACCTGTGGCCACTGTCACTATCCGGGCCTGCTCTTCTGTGCTGTTACAAGGAGCATCAGGAATGGGAATCCTGACCTGCGTCAGACCTGGGGGAAGGATCTAGCTGCTCCTGTTATTCGGGGCCTGGCTCTAGGCGACTTCTGATCCAAGGCCATTAGGCCAGGCCGTGTGGCATTTTTGTCCCCTGGTGCCCTTTTGGAGAAATTCCTTAAAACCAAAAGCCCTGGGAGACACCCCACATCCCGTCCACTTGTGCTTCCAGAACAGAATTTCCAGGCACACCTCTGACTCTGATCGGGAGCAGGTGACAGCCCTTTCCCGTTCTGTGTTTCAGATCTCAGGTAGCACCTCAGGGCTCAGCGAGCGTTCTGTGTCCTGCCCGGGACAGCGGGCGTGGCCGAGATGTCCAACCCCTTCCTGAAGCAGGTCTTCAACAAGGACAAGACCTTCCGCCCCAAGCGCAAGTTCGAGCCAGGCACGCAGCGCTTCGAGCTGCACAAGAAGGCGCAGGCGTCGCTGAACGCGGGGCTGGACCTGCGCCTGGCCGTGCAGCTGCCCCCGGGCGAGGACCTGCACGACTGGGTGGCCGTGCACGTGGTGGACTTCTTCAACCGCGTCAACCTCATCTACGGCACCATCAGCGACGGCTGCACCGAGCAGTCCTGCCCCATCATGTCGGGGGGTCCCAAGTACGAGTACCGCTGGCAGGACGAGCACAAGTTCCGCAAGCCCACGGCGCTGTCGGCCCCCCGCTACATGGACCTGCTCATGGACTGGATCGAGGTGCAGATCAACGATGAAGGCGTCTTCCCCACCAACGTCGGTGAGTCGGGTGGCGCGGCCGGGCGCCCCCTTCCCTCCCCAGCGCTGGTCCCGCTCGTGTGGGTGGGATCCTGGCACCCCGGGCCACCCTGCTCTGCCGAGGCCCAAGCAGGGAGCAGAAAGGACCAGCGGGAGCAGCTCAACTTTTTATTTCTTTAACGCCTTTATTGAGACATAATCCACACACCGTACGATTCACCCATTTAAAGCATGCAATGCAGTGGTTTTTAGTATAGTCACAGAGTTGTGCGGCCATCACCAAAGTCTAGTTCCAGAACATCCCGTCACCCCAAAAAGCAGCCCCATCCCCATTAGCAGTCACTTCCTATCCCTGTCCCCCAGCCTCTGCAACCAGGAATCCACTTTCTGTCTCTGTGGATCAGCCTGTTCTGGACATTTTGTGTAAATGGAGTCACACACTGTGTGGCCTTTTGTGTCTGGCGTCTGTCACTGAGCGTGACGTGTTCAAGGTCCACCACGTGGCAGCGTATGTCAGAGCCTCGTTCCTGTTCATGGCTGAGTGACGTTCCACTGTGTGGGTGGACCACGTTTTGCACCAAGTTAAGGATCTTGAAATGGGGAGTTTTCTGGATGATCCGGGTGGGCCCTAAATGCCATCAGGAGGTCCTTATAAGAGGGAGGCAGAGGGAGATTTCACACGCAGACAAGGAAGACAATGGCGAGATGACGAGGGCAGAGGAGGAAGGGTGAGGAAGGGTCATGCGCTTGGGAACACTGTGCCTTCCAGAGGAGGACACGGGTCCTCCCTGGGAACTTCCAGAAGGAACCTGGCCTGCCCGTGCCTTGACTGTCGCCCAGTGAGATGGATTTTGGATTCCTGGCCTTCAGCTCTGTGAGAGGGCAGTTTTGTGCTGTTTTAAGCCACTGCGTCTGTGGAGATTTGTCTCAGTGGCCGTAGGGGACAGACGTCTTCCTCACTGTACCTGCAGTGTCAGCATGGCAGTGCGGGACACCCACGGGGCAGGACATGCGTCCTCAGGCGTCTCGGGCCCCAGCCCCTGGACACCGTTGGCTGTACGCCTCGGACCAAGCTCACTGCTCAGACCACTCTTGCTCTGTGCAGGGAAAGGGCTGGACGCTGGCAGAGGACCTTCAGGTGCCCATCTGGGAAGAGGCTGCGCCAGAGTTGGTGCTTTCCCAAAGTAGGGGTTCCTGGGTCTCCCTACTCCACGATCAGGCCCAGGGTCTGTGCGTGCCCAGGCTTCCTGTCCTGACTCACAGCCTTGCTGGGACCCCCTAAAGTCCCACCCAGCTCCTGAGGGGTCCGAATCCTAGAACCTCAGAGCAGGAGAAACCCTGAGTGGTCCTTGCCTGCAGCAGGTGAATTTTTGTAATTTTACCAAGGAGGACACTGACGGAAGAGTGAGAGAACATAACATTGGCAGAAGTCACACGCCACCAAGCGGGCAGCCTGGGGCCAGCCCCTGACCTTTCTCGTAGCCCCCAGCCCTGTCTCAACCCTGAAACTACCCAAGGCCTCCCAGCCAACTGGGTGGCATGAAATGTTTCGTGCACAGAGTGGGGTCTCTTTGCTTCTTATCGGTGGCATTTCTGGGTACCTGAGGCTGCCACAGCAAAGGAGGGGTGGGACCGACGTTCTATCCCAGTCTCCCTTTGGTCCAGGGCATTCGTGCCTGTGCCTCTTTAAGGCCCTAGCACCACCTGCCCCGTTCTCAGTTGACGGGTTATGACACTGGGCTGGAGGTCAGCCAGCTTTCCCTGTACAGGACCGATAGCAAATGTCTTCAACTTTGCAGGTCAGTCGGTCCCTGTCTCAACTACTCAGCCCTGCTGCCGTAATGCAGAAGCTGCCGATATAGAACACAGGGCAGGCCTGTGTGCAAATAAAACTTTGTTTACAAGAGTAGGCAGTGGGGCCAGATTGGGCCCTCGGGTTGTAGTTTGCGACCCCTATGAGACTGTCATCAGAAGTATGGGCAAAGATGTCCTCGAAGGCTCCGTTTCTAAATCCTTCTCCTGAACCGGTGTTTTAAGTAGCTCCTCCTTCGCCTCGTCACCCTGACCCCCCTCAGAGGGGACAGATGCGGAGCAGGCTGGGATCGTCAGCTGGAATCCCTCATGGGTCAGATGCCGAACCAGGCAGTGCTCCTGGCCCGGGCTCGACGTTGCTCTCGGACTTTGGAGCCACTTTTACAGAGCGCCCTAGTCCATCAAAGTGACCACCCCCTTGATGTGCTGTCCCACCCAGCTAGGGGTCTGTAATACCTCCCGTGGCTTCCAGAGGTTTTCAAGGGCACCCCATCGATGTGGGTTTGTGGGCGATTGTTTGAGTACATCTCTGGAGCGTGGTGCGTACCTTTTCTTCCTGCTTTCCTGTCATGTCTGTGGAAGGGGAAATGAATCCCAGAGTCCTCCCTGATGGTGGCCAAGCCTTCCACAGAATGGGTCCCCAGGAGCCCCATGTTCTGTGACACAAAGACATTCATAGACACTTAAAGTCCACAACACACAAGCCATGCAGCGAGCTCCCGGTGGCGAGGTGCCACACAGAGAACACAGCTTCGGAGAGAACTTGTCGCTGCAGACAGACAGAGAAGCGGGCTGGTGCTGGAACCTCCGTGCTGAAGTTCAGCGTGGAGGGCCTGAGGTCACACTGGAGTCTCGGCAATCTCAGAAATTCCCCGGCTGCCTTTTTAACTCCGCACGTCTTAGATCTGTCCCTCAGGGCCAGCTGCCATCATCAGGGACTGGCTGCCCCAGTCTTACTGCAGACAGTGCTGTTGAGACCGTCCCTGCACATGTCTCTGTGCACTTGTGACGCTCTATAGGAAAAGCTTCTGCAAGGTGAATTCCTCCATCTGCGGGACATGGACATGAACTTGAGGCAGATACCGCAGGGTCCCTGCGGAAGAGCTCCCAGCAGTTCACAGTGCCCGGCCTGCCCACCCGCAGCGGGGCTGGAAATCTGGTAACTCCTTCTCCAGCCTCATGTGCAAAATCCACCTTTTGTTGTTTGCATTTTTTTTTTCCTTTTTGTCTTTTTTCGTGACCGGTAACAGGATCGCAACCCTCAGTGTCGCACCCATACTGCGACCGGCAACGGGATCGCAACCCTCGGTGTCGCGCCCGCACCGCGCTCAACCAGTGAGTGGACCGGTCTCTATATGGGATCCGAACCCTCGGCGGGAGCGCCGCCATGCTCCCAAGCGCCGCAGTCTACCGAGTGCGCCACCGGGCCGGCCCTGTTGTTTGCATTTTGTTAGCTAAACAGATAAAGCATCTCTGCATAACTTTTTTTTTTTTTTTTTTGGCAGTACGGGGATCAAACCCTGGACCCTGGTGTGATCAGCACCACGCTCTAACCAGCTGAGCTAGCAGGCCAGCCCTCCTTTTCTTGATTTATAAGCATTATTGAGTAAGTTAACTCTTTATAAGGTGTTGCAGATGTTCTTCTACAAATCTTTTGAACTAAAAGATGTAAGAATTTTTTTTTCCGGAATTGGCAAAAGGAGCCGGCTCTCTTTTCCAGGACCCGGGTGGATCGCTGCTCAAAGTATCTGTAGAGAAAAATCCCGCTGTTAAGTATTTGCCAATAATTTCCATCCACAGGGAGACCCTTCCTGTCCCTTGATGTCCAGGGGAAGGGCATTCTGAAACAGACTGGTCAGAACCTAAGCTCGCTGGTAAAAGCCGCCCTGCTGCCCTGGCGCATCGTGGTTCCCATGTAGCTTGCAGGCAGGCACCGCCGGGCTGGACCCCTCCTGCTACCCTCTGGAAGGCCCACGTCTCCGTCTCCCAGGGCCCCGGGGCCCCAGGGCCAAAGATCATCTTGGAGGACTTGGCCATCTCTGGGCCTTGAGAGGTGGACAGAGAGGCCAGTACAGGCCGGCGACCCTCGGGGTGTCCAAAGACAGATCTGCCAGGCAGGGAGGAGGGCAGGTGGCCTGCGAAGGGACTCCGGCGACAGATCAGGCGAGATGTCTTGGGCTTCAGCCTTGGCGAAGGGCACAAATCCAGCGGGAATATGCTAGAGCTGTTTTAGGGAGATTAACCTGCTGCAGTCCTCCCGTGGTGGCCGTGGTGTATCCGGGCCCCTGCATCCCACCTCTGCCCACCATGGCCTCATGAGCGCTCCCGTCCTGTCCGGTGTGCAGCCTGCCTCCTCCCCTTTTCCGTCTCCACATTAGTGTCCCAGGCACACTGCGGACGCCAGCATGGATTCGTCCCGAAGGATTCGTGTGGCCTCCCGCTCACGGCCGTGAAGCTCTCCCAGCGCCCTGGCCGAGCCTCTTCGTTCTGTCCACGGGCACGAGGCAGGGGTCCCCTCCACCACCCACGCCACGCCGGCCCTCCCTTCTCCTCACTGCACAACCCACACGCCTGACAGCCCCACTCAGATGAGGTCCCAGCCTCACCACTGTGCTGCCACCACGTCACAGTGCTCTCTGCTCTGAGAGGAGGACCTGATCTAGTCACAACTCCCCACTGCCTGGGGGGCGGCTCTGGGCATCTGGTGGCCCCAGCGTGGACTCGGGTTTCTCAACCGCAAAGTTGGGCTCAGAGTGGGTTTCAGAGGAGGCACCAGTGCAGAAGGGCCGAAGGCTCTGTGAGCGTCTCCAGCAGCCGCTGCAGCAAGTCACTTTGAACTGCGTGCCTCAGAGCCACACACATTTGTCCCCTCGCAGTCCTGGAGGGCAGAGTCCCACATGGGTCTCACTGGGCTAAAGTCAAGGCATGTACAGGGCTGGTCCGTCCTGGAGGCTCCAGGGCAGGACCCGTGTCCTCCCTTCCCAGCTTCTAGAGGCGCCCACAGCCCTCAGTGCGTGGCCCCTTTCTCCGTCTGCAAAGCCAGCAGCGCAGCTTCTTCCAGTCTCCGCCTCTGACCCTCCTGTCCCCTCTTATGAGGACCCTGTGAGGACACTGGGCCCCTGGATAACCCACGACGATCTCCATCTCAAGGTCCTCAACTCCATCCCATTGACCCTCCTGTCCCCTCTTATGAGGACCCTGTGAGGACACTGGGCCCCTGGATAACCCACGATGATCTCCATCTCAAGGTCCTCAACTCCATCCCATCTGCAGAGTCCCCTTCTACCATGTGAGGTGACATGTTCACAGGTCCTAGGGATAAAGACAGGGACATCTTTGGGGCCTCATTCAGCTGACCCCGTGGCCTGAAAAGCACAGTGCTGTCCAGCACTGATGTTTTCCATCTTCTAGAAGGTGCGGCCTGATCACACTGTGGCTTTCTCTGCAGTTAGTCATGTGCCAGTGTGTCCTGCAAGGGCAGGGGCTGCTCTGTCCACTACTGGCCACAGGGGGCGCTCAGGAACGCCAGCTGGATCGAGTGACTACCTGGCCTCTCCTGTCCACGGAAGAGGCTCACAAACATGTACATTAACATCACGTCGTTGGTACCACAGAGGGGTTTGTGCAAAGTCTGATGGGAGGAAGGAACAATGAAGCTTTGGTGGGTTGGAGGTGACAGTGACAGGGGTTTCCAAGGGAGATCCTTAGAGAGAGCTGGGGCAAAAGACTAGGGTGGCAATCTGGGGGACGCAGGCTGTCACCCTTATCCCGGAGAAGAGGCTCCTTCCCAGGGACAGATGGGTGCCTCCTGCCCAGAGCCAACACAAGAGGAAACCCAGCCAGGTGATTGGGATGAAGGCTGTGTGATCTCAGGCAAGTGTCTTAACCTCTCTGAGCCTTATCAGTTCACACCTGTGCGATTCAGTACTGGGGCAGGAGCCGGGGTCCCAGGCAGACTCGGTCTGACCGGCCCTGTCCCCCACCCCGTCGCCCATCCAGGCACACCATTCCCCAAGAACTTCCTGCAGACGGTGAGGAAGATCCTGTCGCGCCTGTTCCGCGTGTTCGTGCACGTCTACATCCACCACTTTGACCGCATCGCGCAGCTGGGCTCCGAGGCCCACGTGAACACCTGCTACAAGCACTTCTATTACTTTGTCCGGGAGTTCGGCCTCATCGACACCAAGGAGCTGGAGCCACTGGTGAGCAGGGTCGGCCCGACGGGGCGGCGGGGGCTCCACTGGTGACTGGGTGGCAGGAGGACCCCTCGAGCCCAGCGCCTGACAGAGAGACAGACAGGAGGGGTCCTGAGCTTGCCCGCAGGACGCCACCTCCCCGAGCCACACCGTGCTGCCCACCTGAGCACAGGGGTGTCCAGAAAACATCCAGTGGGTGTCACTTCCTAAAGGGACCAGCAAGCGAGCATGAGAGTCCAACCCAGATGCGTGCAGTGGCCTTGGAGGGCGGGAGGGGCCGGCTTCGCCTGCCCGTTTTCTGTTTCCCTGGGTTTTATTTGGAGACCGTAAGTAACCAGCAGCCCAGCTCCCCTACCTGGCCGAGATCGAGTTTTTTTGTTTTTAACTGAGGTTAAAACATAAATTCACATGGCTTAATATTAGTCATTTTAAAGTGCACAGGCCTTGGAGCTACAATCCACCAACCGCATCCCCCTGCCGCAGCCCAGGGAGTTACAAAAAGGTACGACCTGCCCCCCGGGGCACGCCCCGACTTCCAGCTTCATCCACTTCAGTCCCCCCAGGACGCTCGGCTCACTCGACCCAGGGTTTCCCGGAGGCCACGGACCCCACGCCCGCAGCCGCGTCAGGAATCCCAGTGCTGAGTCCTCCCCAAAGGCCCCTTCGTGAACCTTCAAAGGTTTCAATTTCATACAGTCTCATTGACAACCATCCTGAGATGTTTTTTAAAAAACGCTTTTTTTTAGAACCAGTAAATAGTGAGCCCGCTCCGTCTCCAGAACAATATCCTCTTCCTCACGACTAACCCAGGAGCGAACCTTCTCACGAACACCTCGCCCTGCTGTGGGATCTTTGAATTCTGCCTAGTATTTTGCTGGAATTGGCCTTTCTTCAGATGCCTGCGAACTTTCTCTCAAAATGCTTTGTCTGTGTGTCCCGTCGGGTGACAGGACCAAAATCCAAGAGCACTTCCTCCCCTAGACCCTCGGGAGGCGTGAGGGGCCCCTGACCAAAGGAAGCCGCATCCTGCACCCCGCAACCCACCCACGTCCCCCTCACCGGAGTTCTCAGTGGCCTTTGACCTCAGTGGCCCTTCCTGCCTGAGCCCTGCACCATCCCAGATGACACAGAACTCTGACCATCTCTGATCATCTCTGTTTGGGATGTCTGCAGAAGACAAGGGCGCCGGTCCCCCTGTCTCCCGGCTCCTGCCAGGAAACTGAGCAGGTGCAGTTAACACCTGTCGCCGCCTAAGCCCAAAGCTGCAGGAACGGCTCGGTCCTTCCAGAAACCACTGGAGCCCTCCAGAGACGCACCGCACGGCCCAGCCCTCTCAGGACTTCATGAAGCAGGAAGTGTTGGATTGAACGTATCTCCCTCACCCCACAACACCCAAACCCCCCAACCGTGGCCTCCCCAGGACACGGGGGGTTCCTGGCAGCCCAGACGGCAGCTTCCCACACAGCAGCCGAGGAGGGCATGGTGGTGGGCAGGGTGCCTGTGCCCGGCCGCCCTCGCCCCACCCTGCCCGAGACCACCCTCCTGACCCGGATACGAACATCGGAATAAATTGTGTCGTTTGGTTCCCACGGCTGGTGGTGGCCATTAATGCCGTCCCCGTAGGGGGGCTTGGTCCACCGGGGCCTTGGCTCTTGGGGCCCCAAAGTCTTAGGTATCATCATGGTTTCCCAGGTAAACTGGTACACAGCATGCCTGTGGAATTTAAATTTCATGGGCTGGGAGGTCGGGGGATCAGGAAAAAGACCGAGAGAAGCTGGCGACAGGCCCCCATGGTTCCCCATTTCCGTTGTGTCTTCCCGGTCTGCCCGCTCCTGCCACAGGTGACTTCAGCTCTCTGCTTTGTTTACTCCATCAAAGAGAAGGAAGCAAAACTTAACCACGTGCTGACGGCTGGGTTTGGAGGGAGCAGACAGAAGGCGGCTTGTGTTCCAGCCGGTCACTCGTCAGCCCTGTGGCCTTAAACACGGGATGAATTTACCTCTAAGACTTGCGTTTTTATATGTGAAAAACCTGGGGATGGGTCCCTTTCCACGTAAAATGTCGTGGTTCCTGGGGCTGACAGGGAAGAGCAGCTATGACTCACGGGTCGGGTCTGCCATCGCTGCGAGTCGCGAACCCTGAGCCCAGAGCCCCGTCAGGTGTCACATGGCAACATCCCGCCCCTAGAGGGCGCAGCGCCGCTGGGAAGGGGGAGATTTCCCGCCCTCGAAGTGCAGGTGACTGGCAAGTGCAAGTGCCTTTCAGGGAGGCCACCCCGCCGTTTCCCACCGTTGTTTTTTGACCTTTTGATTTTGCAAATGCAAAACCTCAGCTCTTTCCAGGGCCAGTTTAAGAATTTTGGAGCTTACAGGGTTTCTAAACCATCACTTTTTGGTTGGCTGAATTACAGCCCCCAAAGACGTCCCTGTCCCAATCCCTGGGACCTGTGGATATGTCACTTTCCATGGCAAAGGGATTCTGCAGATGAGATGAAGTTGAGGACCTTGAGATAGGAGGTCATCCTGGGTTACCCGGAGACCCAGTGTCCTCACAGGGTCCTCATAAGAGGGGGCAGGAGAGTCAGAGGCAGAGACTGGAAGATGCTGCGCTGCTGGCTTTGCAGACAGAGGAGGGGACCACGTGCCAGGGCTGTGGGCGCCTCCAGAAGCTGGGAAAGGAGGACACAGGTCCTGCCCTGGAGCCTCCAGGAGGGACCAGCCCTGCCCGTGCCTTGACTTTAGAACTTCTGCTTTCAAGACCTGTAAAATAATACATGTATGTCGTTTTAAGCCACCACGTTTGTTACAGCATCGATAGGACTCACACACCCTTTATAAGGAAACATTTTGCACATGAAACACTGTGGGGCCCACTGACTTCAGCGACCTGAAACACACAAGTTAAGAGACACTTTATTCTAATCGAGGTCTCACTTGTCTTGCAGTCCTTTCTTGGGTAATTTCCCCCAAAATGGTGGCATCGTGTGTGAATCTGCACGTGGTGAGCGTGTGAGCTCTGATTCTCCCTCTGTGAGTACGTAGTCTCTCTGTGTCGTCAAGTTTTCTTTTTCTCTGGATCCTTAGGACTCCTCCCTTCACGGGCCACAAGAACACCTCATCCTAACAGCCAGTTTATCCCAAAACTCATCCAGCACAAGGGGTGCTGGGGCAGGGGTGGAAGAAACGGGGGTCACAGGAAGGTTCTCGTGGGCCAGCCTCTCCTTGAACACTCACGTCGGGAGGCACCTAGCAGGGGCTGCAGATCTGTGTTGTCCCAATGGCCGGGACAGAGAAGGTGGAACAGCCCAGGATGCGGCCTTTGGCACCCAAGAACTGCTCCCCAGGGTGTCTCTGAAGATCAGAACCAGTTTCTGGAAATCTTCACACCAGGGCAGGAATTGCCTGGACTTGGGAGCCACGTGCCGCATGTGGCTATTTAAATTCTAATTAAAAATTAATCAGTGGGCTGGTGGGTTGGCTCAGTTGGTTGGAGCGTGTTGCTGATAACACCAGCGTCCAGGGTTCAAGCCCCGTACTGGGCAGACACCAGAGAAAAAACCCAAAACTGGAGATGGAGATACGGGCAGGGGATAAGGTCTGGGTGGTCAGGATCTTGGGGGGAGTTTGGGAGCTGTCTCTGCAGGAGGAAGGGGTCTGAAAAAGCTCCAGATAAATCTTGTCTCTGTGAGAACTGAGCCCTTCACGGGCTCTGTAACGGGACGAATCCCCTCTCGGTCATTGCTGTCATTTTATGCCCACAGTAAATATTTCTCTGCTTGAAAACTTATAATCATCCCTAATCACTGACATAAATAAAATGCCACACTCGGTGTTGGTGTCAGAGGGAGTGACATTTAGGGCAGTTTCTTTGTTTTGCTTTGGGTTTTACTTTTTAAAAATTTTTAATTCAATTTTATCATTATTTTTTTTCATATGAGTCAAGTGAAGCAGTGGGAGTGCAGAAGGCACAGAGAATTCTGTCACTGGTTGTGACCAATTGTAAACCCCGCTGCCCTCCCAACCCAGCTAGGGCAGGCCGGGTGTTTCGGGTGCCACCCTGCAGCGAGCAAGCGGGTCCCAATTTACACCTCCGTGGGCGTGTTTGATAGTTTCCATTCCCACATCATCCCCAACACCAAGTATGAGTTTTTATATCATTTATGATTTTTTTATTTGTCTTTTTGGCAGCTGGCCAGCACAGGGATCCGAACCCATGACCTTGGTGTTATAAAACCGCACTCTAGGGCCGGCCCGTGTCTCACTCGGGAGAGTGTGGTACTGACAACACCAAGTCAAGGGTTCGGATCCCACATAGGGATGGCCGGTTCGCTCACTGGCTGAGCGTGGTGCTGACAACACCAAGTCAAGGGTTCGGATCCCACATAGGGATGGCCGGTTCGCTCACTGGCNGAGTACGTAGTCTCTCTGTGTCGTCAAGTTTTCTTTTTCTCTGGATCCTTAGGACTCCTCCCTTCACGGGCCACAAGAACACCTCATCCTAACAGCCAGTTTATCCCAAAACTCATCCAGCACAAGGGGTGCTGGGGCAGGGGTGGAAGAAACGGGGGTCACAGGAAGGTTCTCGTGGGCCAGCCTCTCCTTGAACACTCACGTCGGGAGGCACCTAGCAGGGGCTGCAGATCTGTGTTGTCCCAATGGCCGGGACAGAGAAGGTGGAACAGCCCAGGATGCGGCCTTTGGCACCCAAGAACTGCTCCCCAGGGTGTCTCTGAAGATCAGAACCAGTTTCTGGAAATCTTCACACCAGGGCAGGAATTGCCTTGGACTTGGGAGCCACGTGCCGCATGTGGCTATTTAAATTCTAATTAAAAATTAATCAGTGGGCTGGTGGGTTGGCTCAGTTGGTTGGAGCGTGTTGCTGATAACACCAGCGTCCAGGGTTCAAGCCCCGTACTGGGCAGACACCAGAGAAAAAACCCAAAACTGGAGATGGAGATACGGGCAGGGGATAAGGTCTGGGTGGTCAGGATCTTGGGGGGAGTTTGGGAGCTGTCTCTGCAGGAGGAAGGGGTCTGAAAAAGCTCCAGATAAATCTTGTCTCTGTGAGAACTGAGCCCTTCACGGGCTCTGTAACGGGACGAATCCCCTCTCGGTCATTGCTGTCATTTTATGCCCACAGTAAATATTTCTCTGCTTGAAAACTTATAATCATCCCTAATCACTGACATAAATAAAATGCCACACTCGGTGTTGGTGTCAGAGGGAGTGACATTTAGGGCAGTTTCTTTGTTTTGCTTTGGGTTTTACTTTTTAAAAATTTTTAATTCAATTTTATCATTATTTTTTTTCATATGAGTCAAGTGAAGCAGTGGGAGTGCAGAAGGCACAGAGAATTCTGTCACTGGTTGTGACCAATTGTAAACCCCGCTGCCCTCCCAACCCAGCTAGGGCAGGCCGGGTGTTTCGGGTGCCACCCTGCAGCGAGCAAGCGGGTCCCAATTTACACCTCCGTGGGCGTGTTTGATAGTTTCCATTCCCACATCATCCCCAACACCAAGTATGAGTTTTTATATCATTTATGATTTTTTTATTTGTCTTTTTGGCAGCTGGCCAGCACAGGGATCCGAACCCATGAACTTGGTGTTATAAAACCGCACTCTGGGGCCGGCCCGTGTCTCACTCGGGAGAGTGTGGTACTGACAACACCAAGTCAAGGGTTAAGATCCCCTTACCGGTCATCTACCTTGGTGTTATAAAACCGCACTCTAGGGCCGGCCCGTGTCTCACTCGGGAGAGTGTGGTACTGACAACACCAAGTCAAGGGTTCGGATCCCACATAGGGATGGCCGGTTCGCTCACTGGCTGAGCGTGGTGCTGACAACACCAAGTCAAGGGTTAAGATCCCCTTACCGGTCATCTTTTTAAAGAAAACAATAAAATAAATAAAACCGCACTCTAACCAGCTGAGCTATCTGGCCAGCCCAAGACAGGGTAATTGGAATATCTGCTAGGATAATTTCCTCCCCATTAATATTGCTTTTGTATTTTCTTGACTACTACACGCATGTATACTAGATGAACTTTAGAACTACTTTAAGTTCCAAAAAAACAAAATTGCCTTTGGGATTTTGGGGAAAATAATGAATTTGGAAAGTAACAGTGTGAGCGGTTGTGCTCCTCGGGACCCGGATCCGTCCCCAGGAACAGCGCGTCTCTGCCTGGGTTCCAGCCGGGCACGGCCCCTTCGCACTTCCCAGGCGCTGAGGTTCCACACACACAATTCCCTGTCTTAGTTTTCCTCGTATTAATTTAAAAACTGGGATATAATTCCCATACCATGAAACTCACCATGTCAAAGTGTACAATTCAGTGATGGTTAATACATTCACAAAGTTATGCAAACATCACCACTACCAATTTCCAGAACATTCTCGTCACCCCAAAAGGAAACCCCCTTCCCCAGCCCCCAGCAATGACAAATCCACTTTCTGTCCCTGTGGATTTGCCTGTTCTGGTACATTCCATATCTGCACATTTCTTTTAGTTATTTCTGGTGGTTAAATATGAAAGAGTTATTTTTCCATGATGTCTTTTTTTCCATTACGTTTGTTAAATGAATAAATCTGGTATATATGTGTTATCTCTCGGTTTTCTAATTGATTTAGAAACTGGCTTCTTTTCTGAATTTGAAGCTGATTTGCCTGCATTTTCTAGGCAGAGATTCACATTTGCAGATGACAATAATTAAATATATTAATTTTTTTTTGCAGCTGGCTGGTATGGAGATCCAAACCCTTGACGTTGGTGTTTTAATACTTATTCATCTTTTATGGCCAGAATCAGTAGATACTTCTTCATAAATGATGATAATAGGCAAGATTTAGTTCAATATGTTTTAAAAAAACAAAACAAAACACATAGTTAACTACTAGTGAAATGTAAAACACTACATGCACACCTTCAGATTAACTAGAGGAGACAAAAGACAAGAAAAAGGTCATGTATAAAAACAAAAGATTAAAATAAATAAAAACAAAAGATAGTAAATAAAAGAAACGCACCAAGGACAGATAATTTTAAAGCAGAAAATGAGATCAGCGCAAGTGAAACCCAATGGATCACTTATCGATCCAGGGTTAGCTAAATCCAGCACAACACTTGT